>NC_028358.1:28320840-28363677 GCF_000741045.1 Vigna radiata var. radiata
AATATTAAAATTTTAAATTAAATTAAATTATTATTAAATTTTTATTAAATTTTAAATCTCGAAATGAAATTTAGAAAATTTATATAAAAATTGTATAGATTTTAAAATCTATTAAAATGATGTAGGATGACTTCAATAAAAGAGAGAAAAAATTAGAAGGGGTGTAGGTTGACTTTAATAAGAAAGAGAAAAAGTTAGAGGGGTGCAGAATCACTTTATGAAAAAAGAGAAAATATTAAAATAATATTAATTAAGGTTAAAATGGTAATTTTTGGAGGTGCAGGATGAAAGCTGGGAGGTGGAGGATGAAACACCCTTTCATTGTAAAAGACAAAATTTATCCATCATCTTTCACTTTGAGCTAGTTATTAAATATAATTAATTTTGTTGGAACCTCTAAATTAAAAAATAAAAATAAGACCTAGAATAAGAATACCACTCTTAGTTGCATCTAAAAGAACATGTAAAATGCATATGTTTTGCATTAAATAAGATCAATTAAGGTACAAATGAGTTAAATAAGTCAAGTTGAAACTTAATATATAATATTTAACTATTCAGACTTAGAATTTTCTTTTTCCACATAAAAATTTTAAATAAATTATCCAAACAAACTCATTTCTTCTTTAATTCTTAAATTATTGATTATTTTTCGTGTTAACAATTTAGGTTATGAAGATCAAATTTTAGACTATTTTTTAAATTTTTGTTAATATTATTCATCAATACAAATTCGACTATCCAAAGATCGAATTCTTAATATGTAAATAGTAAATAAGTCTAGTTAAATAAATAAATTGTTGAGAGTTTATTTGGAAATTTAAAAAAAAATGTTTAATTTGAAAAAAAAAACTTAAAACTTAATTTTTTAACACATCAAAGAAAATAAATTATTTAAAGAAATTAATTTAGTTGACTGATTAACACACGTACTTCCGATGTTTGAGATTCCATGCAATCATAGTATAATAGAAAATTGACGCAGTTTAACATTGTTATTAGCAAACTTTTGTATTCAAAGTCAAAATCCTCTCACACGTCTTTTTCATGAGACTAGCAAGTAGCTAGCGTGGATTGTGCCCACCTGTTGCCCTTACCATGTGCTTCACTGCTTTTACTGCTTACATGGTTACTTTAATTAAAGCTTTAACAGATACAAAATTAGAAGGAAGATGATGTTTTGACAACATTTTTTGATAACTTATTTTATAGCGGTACACGTGTCATCATTTTATTAGTTTATTTGAATTTATGTTTAAAAAGGTGTTTAAAACGGATCAATCACAAGCTGCCACGTATGTGTTGTCAAAAAGTTATTAAAAAATTGTTGTTAAAAGAATTTTTTCCAAATTAAAAATAAATTAAAATAAATAATTTTTTTATAAAAATAATGCCATTTTTTAATCATTTCTTCAGCTTGTTGAGTTTGACTAATCCCTCTTTCACCCAATGAATATCTTCCCTATTCATTAATATGATAACTTTAACAAAATGCTAATGGATTTTGTTAATAATAGTGATGATTTTGTTGATGTGGAGAATTTGGTTATCTTAAAATAGGGCAAGGTGATAAAAAAAAATTAAAAATGTTAAAAACGTTGAGAATGTGAGAATAAAGCTTCATGGTGTCATTTAAATTCTCGAAGTTTTAAGTTTTTCCTTTTGCGAATGTAATTTTCATCAAAAAGAGTTTATAGATTCATGATGAGATTAGAATATGTATTAATATAGAAGGGACATCTAATTAAGAATATTATTAGAGATTCAGTTTTAAATTAAAAGTTTTATCTTTAAAAAGAATAAATATAAATTTGCAAATCTATTCTCTTAGGGTAATATGTTATAAAAATATATTATAAAAAAAATAACAACTAGTGTGAGTTATCAACTCTATTTTAACAATGATTTGAGATAACAAATTCATTTATTTATTTGAATAGCCCAGACAACTTAGTGTGAGTTGTCAACTTTATAATATTTAGTGGAGAAAAATAAACACTAGTGTATATATGTTTTCTTAATTGAGTGCAAGTAAGATATATCAAATTATATACTTTATCGTGTATTTTATTATTTTTCTTTACATTCTATTTTTGCTGCTGGAACATTTTTTAATTGAATTGACCCAGATTTAGAATAAAATAAATTCAAATTGATCATATTTTAGTTAGACTTGAGTTTATAAATTCTTTTTAATTAGTCAATTTAGATCGAATCAACTCGGGCGGGTTAAGTTCAAGTCATTAGGTTGTGATAAAAAATATTATATTTTTTTCAAAATTAATCTCTGCTTAATTTGATTTTATATTTTTTAAATATTGAAGTATTTTTAGTTTTATATCAAAACAATTTTAAAATGCTTCTCATTCTTTCAAGACTAGTTATTTTATATTTACATTTTTACATATTTGCCACTCTTCATTTCATTAATTTCTTTACTGGAATTACGGTAAAGAAAATACATAATAACTTGAGAAAAAAAAAAACTTACCATTAGATAAGGTCATAAGAAGAATAAAAGAAGAGACAAATGTAGAAAAAGAAATTAAATACTATAGTTCAAAATGTATTGTTCTAAAAACTATAGAATATAAAATTACCAAATAATTAAATTGATCTAAGTTAAAAGCAACAAGATTTATTTTGAAATATATATATATATAATATGCACGGATGTTATATGTATATATAAAAATATAAAATAATTTTTATAAACATAATAAATATATATTATTATTATTATTATTATGTAAATTCATATTAAAATCATATATATTAAAGTTGGTAACGTAAAAAGTTCTAAATTATTACGAAGTATTATTGTTTTATAAATAATTCATTGATATATAAATATATATATATATATATATATATATATATATATATATATATATATATATATATAAAAGTTCATTAGTTTAAAAATAAGCGAAGAAGAATTATGTTAATATCTCTTTCGTTCCAACATAAATCCCAATTTGATTGAAAAACATTATAGTTTAAAGGTTTATTTGATCGTTCACACAATAATAATTTGTAACCAAAATAATACCCTTGTGTATATATCTGTCGGCAACAATTTCACCGAATATTTCATATAAATCAAAAATAAAATTTAAATTATTTCTTCTAGTACGATAATTACTTATGTTTCAAATTATAACAAAAGAGAATTAAAATACACCATACTATTAATGAACTTAATTTTTGTTAAAAAATCAATTAAAACGCTAACTATAAATTGAACTATATGAGAAGGTAATATTTTTGTAACTAAGTTTAATGGTAATTCTTATTTCTATATTGGTAACAAAATGATTTAATATATTTTTCTATTCATTTTATAATCAATTGGTCTTTATATATTTTTAACGTGATCCTTCCATTCCATCATTGTTAATGTCATTCTTTTCATTTTGTTCCTTAGATTAAATAATAAATATATAAAATGAGTGGATAATTATCTTAGTGGTAATTATGAATTAAAGAGATGCATTGTAAATACAACTATTTTAAATATTATTTTAAACAAAATGTGCGCAAAATTAATTGAGTATAAAATGAAATAGAAATGTCATTTTGGAACGAAGCATTATTTCCTCAAATTAAGATTGTCCTTTATAAACTTGGAAAGATCATGAATTTATATACAGAATTAAACTATTTCCTATCTAAAATAAATATATAATGAAAAGATAATTTAATCCCTAAACTTTATTTCTTATTTGATTCTTAAATTTGATTTTATTTACAAGATAAATAATATAAATTTTAAAATTGTTTTCGTTGATTTTTAAAATTTATTTAAGAGTTTAAATATTACTGTAATCACTTTTAAAAGTTATTACTTTTTATAAATAGTTTTTCAAGTTAACATTTTTTTTATCAAAAGTTATTAGAATCGATTATAGATGAAATTAATTTACAATATATAACTGGATGTAAATCTTATTTTATAAGTCGATTTTGTAAGATTAAGTTAAACTTAAAGTTTATTTCTTATCATGGTATCGGGACTATGGATTAAAGTTTATCATAACGATATTTGTTGTTTGTTGAATATATTGTTTCATCCGTTGTCCGACTACTATCGAATCATCAATTAAAATCAAGTCTCATGCATGAGATGTGTATACTTTGATGTGAGGGGTGTGTGTTGAAACTCTTACATTAACTAGAGATAAGACCAATTCACAATATACTAATAGGTGTAAACCTCATTTTACATACTAGTTTTGTAAGATCGAATTAAGTTTAAAGTCTACTTTTTAATAAAGATAAATAATTTATTGTTTGTTTTTTCTTGTATTTATTTTAATTTAGCTTTTATATATTAACAAACACTAGTCTGGGGATGAAATTTGACATCGATTATTTCGTATTTTTATTTCAATTATCCAATTGAAACATATTTAGACAAGGTAAAAAAAAATGTAGTTTTAGGCTTTAGTTTTTAACCGAAGCATATTCTTCATAGATATGTGACATAAAAAAATTAAAATTATTTAAATGTAGAAACTGTGGTGAATTATTTAATAATTTAAAGTAATATATGAGTACAATGAAGAGAAATTTGTGTGTAGAGAAATGGCTAGGAAGGGAAGTTGGTTGTGACCAAATTAGACAATGACGAAGAGAAGTAATGTGTCTCGTGTGAAGAACCTAGACACAAAATGCTTGTGTTAGAAGACAAGCCTTACGAAACAAAAACAAAAAAAAATGGAAGGATAAGAGAATGAACCTCTCACAATGGAAGATACATTGCAGCGATGTTGCGTCATAATACCAAGGGAAGGAAAATTTTCAAAAATATCACCAATAACATTTTTTATATTATTTATATAACTATAAGTTTCAAATCTTTAAAAAATCAAAGTCTATACTAATATAAATTTTGGTTATTTTAAAATTAAAACCTATAATTATATAAAAAAAATTAAAAAATGTCACTCTATTTAAAAGATTTTAGGTGACTTCGATTTTATTTTTCATTAGTGAGACAATAAAATAAGATTTTAGGAACAAAAACTAATTAAATACGTTATTTCTTTTGCACTCTTGAAAACGTTTTAGTATGAGTCTAGTTTAATGAAGTGAAACATAACATTAGAGAGTAAACTTATAGAATGAATCTTTCCCTCTTTCATAATTTATTATTTTGTTTCCATACTATCAAAATTTAAAATTTCCGGTATTTCAAACTTCATGCAAAGTAGTATATTTATTTAATACGAAATAATATAACATTTATTAAATTTAACACATGAAATATATTGAATTCGAGAATAAATCTAAGAAATATGAGTAATATTTTTTATGATTTTTTGATATTAAAATTTTTCAATATTTAAATTAGAGAGAATAGAGTAATTTCATTTATAAAAGTAATATGTTTAATTTCATATGTTAACTGGTTTAAGTGAATATCGATGGTGAGTTAAGGTTGTCATGGTTTGACTTCATGTATTAATATTTTTAGAGAAAGTTGAGTTGAATATGTGATTACTTTTTTTTAACCTTTTTAGAGATGCAAATTTTTATTTATATCAAGTTTATGAGTGTTATTTATGCTTTACAACATGTTTGGAAGGAGAACTTTCAATTGTTTTTGTTAGAGAATGATTCTTCTATAGTTTGTCATAATTTTTAAAATAATGAATGGTTCGTTAATGTTTTAGAGGAAAGTGTTATCAGTACTTTTATTTTTATATGTATATGCAAGTTAAATTTTCTTGTGTTTTTCGTGCGGTTTAATTTTTATTTTTATATTTTTTTATAATAGGTATATTTTGCATATATTTCATGAAATATAATTCTTATCGTGAGTTTGGTGTGGTTTTTATGCTTTGTAATATGTCATTTTATTTTATTTTTTAATAAATTTTTATGTGATAATAAATAATTGATGAGTTTCGAGATATAACATATAAAATGTCAAAGTTCATATCCAATCTATTTGAAAAATATAAGTAAATTTTTTTAACATTAATAATAATAAAAAGTTAATACTAAGTTTGCCTAGATAATTGTATTATTATTCTTCATTGCATGTATAACTCATCCTTGTTTGTATTACGAAAATATAAAATAAGAGAAAAATATTTTTTTATATTCAAACTTAAGATAATAATTTAAGAGTGAATATTATCACTTGAGAAATGAGAAATTAGGAAAAAATTTGAACACTACTTTATTCTCTCAAGTATTATCACCTTTTAAGTTCTTTCTTTGAGTGACCATATAAAAAAACAAACAAACAAACGGCTTAATCACATAATAATTGTAACATCATAGCACTAATCCTTATTTATTTAAAGACTTTTTAAACATCACTATAAAATTATTTTTCACTCACATTCGTAAATATGGTAAACAAAACTAATTATATGACAATTCCACACTCACATTTGTAAATATGATAACTATTCCACATTCACATCACACTAAACTTACACAAAAAGAGTGAATGACATACCGATAATACTAATATTGTAAATTAATATAAATATTATTCCTATTTCGAAATGTTCAACAAAAACAAAGTATATATATATATATATATATATATATATATATATATATATATATATATATATATATATATATATATATATATGCATAATATTCACGAATAACACTAAATAACCCCACTAATAAAAATATGCAATCTGATAGATAATAATATAAATGGGAAGGAATTTTGTAACATGTACACTATTTTTTTAACAAAAGAAAGAGTACAAAATAAAATAAAGATAAAGTAAAATAAAAATGAAAGTTTATAACTAGCAAGAAACATTTCGTTTAGAAAAAGGTAAAATTTCGTCTAAAAAAGGGTAAATTTCAGTTATGACATGAAGAGAGTGAAACTAATTATAACGAAGTATAAACATTACAAATATATAAAAAAAAAAATAAGAGTATATATAGTGGTAAAATTAGAGAAAACAAAATATTTAAGAATATTTGCTGATAAAACGTGTGATGGATAGTTGATACATATTTATTATTTATAACAGAGGATTTTAATATTGAGTTGAATGTAATATTTTTTTTAGTGAATATTTATTATTTGTACAAAATTAAAATAAAAATTTAATTTATATTTTTTTAAGTTAAATTTAATTGAAATTAAAATTAATTTATATTTTATTAGGTTAAATTTAATTAAAATTAAATTTTAATTTATATTATATTTTATATTTATTTTGTAATTATATTTTAAAAGTTTATAAATATATTTTTTTAAATGTTTACTAATATTTACGGATCCATGTACGTTTTAAAATATTTATAAATATTTTTGAAAGAGGTATTAACAAATAAAGACGAGTAATAGATACATCTTTTTGTTGTAATGAGTAGGTATTATTTATGTTCAATCCGACCAGTTATATTTTAAGTAAAATGTTTATTATGAAATAAGTATAAATATTTAATAAATAATTTTACTATTTTTCTTGAAATAAGTTATTTATATGAAGATAATAACTGTGACGCACGTGTCTTGTATAATTCAGATGATTTATAATTTTTCTTATAAATTATTTTCAGATTTAGGAGATTGATTACAGAGACTTTGAGTTGAATTTAGACAGGGTATATATTTTTTGCGAGAAAATATGTATATTCAAATGCGGTTTGTAAACGGTGGCAAGATAAAAGTCTACAGAGTTTAGACTTTACCATTCTAACTAAGTTTGCTTATCAAAGACGCAAGCCAGGATTTGGTGAGGATAGGACATTTATGCTTGCCAAAACTATTTTTTAATCACCAACTCATCACTTAAATAAGACTTCATAATAAATTCTTAATTTATTTTCTTTAAACTAATAAATTTAATGTTGAATAATATATAATTATAAGTATTTAATGAATGTTAAATGCTTATTCAAGCTCTTTAATAACTTTTAATGATATTTGTGTGACTGGAGATATGTTGAAACTGTTAGAAAATAGTTACAAGTTTAATTATTTTCAGTATTTAAGTTACAAAACAGAAAACTACAAAGAAAAAAAAAACTATGGAAAGAAGATTTATCAAAACAGAATTTTTATCAAGCAGGAATTTGCACCTTTATATTATCACCGATATCAAATAAAAGTATTTGAAAGAGTTAAACGATAAATTAGTTATTAAATATAAATGACGTAGTAAACCATACAATTATTATTTTACATTTTTAAAATTAATTAAACTCTTATTGTTTTTTAGTTTAAACTCTTGAAAATTTGAGTCAATTTTACCTTATCCGTTAAGTTGTCACAGACGGTATTCACAAATGCTGACGTGGTGCACACTTAGAGCTATCAAAATCGGTAACAACCCGAGCGTCAATCCAATCCACCATGGGTTCGAGTCGAGTTGGGTTTGAAAAAAATGTATTTTTTTATGCAAGTCAGATCGGCTCATTTAAACCTGGCTCATGCGGTTGAACTCGTAGTGGGTCGGGTTGGCCCACCAATCCACCTACCTAATTTTATTTTATTAAAATTTAATTTTAATTTTATAAAAATATTTATTACTTTTTTTTTTTGAAAAATTATTTAAGTTCCCTATTTTTAAAATTAATTAAACACCATGTTGGGAGTGAAATTTGGAGTGAAATTTGTTTAGATTTGAATTATAGAAAGTTTGTAATTTTTTTTTATTTAAAAAAAAAAATTGTAATTAAGTGAGCCAGTGAGCCAACCCGTTTACTCACCAACCCGTGGTGGGTCAGACTGTGTTCAAATTTTTCTGGCTCGCTAATAAATAAGCCGGATTAGGTTGGCTCACTAAATGACCAACCCATAGTGGGCTGGATTGAGGTGGCCCGTTTTGACAACTCTATGCACACTGATGTAAAAGTGTTTTATTATGTGGATTTTTTTTTTCAAAATTAAGAGCTTTTGACGTGGAAAAATTTATTCCTAATCAAACCAAGGAATTTGTTTCCAGATCTGGTCAGACTTCTTCCACTACCTACTCCACCTGGCTTACTCCCCATGGATCTCGTCGCCGGTCGCCGGTTCTCGACCACCGATCGCTAGCGATTGGTCACAGAGCTCTCATGGCCGATCTAGACGGTGTTGGTACTTAGTGATGTAGATGGTGGTTCTGTGATTCCCCCATCTTTCTTGCATGTTCGGTTGAAGTAAGCGACAAAGGTGGTGGTGGAAGAGGAGGGAGGAAAGAAGTTAAAGTAGGTTTAAGAGCTCCGTGTCTAAACCTGTGTAAAATGGTTCTTCATCTTAACGGTGTAGAAATCAGAGAGGGTGAGGTTGCTGGAAATTCCTGTGAGGGTCAACATGTATAGCTTCATGATAGGTGTTTGATAATGGAAATTCAACATAAAGTAACAATCAGAATAAATACTAGTATCATCATGCAATCCATGTTCTTTGCCAACCATGGGTTTCCAATACAAAAATTGTACAAATTAAATTAATAATAACCAAATAATTTAATTCTCTTACCATAATTATCTTTAATTTAAAAGAGACACTCAAAGTTAAAAATAAAATAAATAAAACTTTGTTTATAAAATGAGAAATATTATCAGAAATGCGAGCAACTGCTATTCTATTTGTGACTTGTACACATTATAAACACAACTCAACGAAAAAATGAAGTTCTCTTCCAAACAAAACTAATTTTGTTCACTTGTTTACATAAATTAGGACAACTCAACTCAAAAGATTTATGCATCTTCAAAATATTGACCATGTGGAGACAAAGTATCAGAACTTAAAGGAAACATATATCTAGCCTTAATTGCAGAAAAAAAAAATACAAACATTAAAACATCCAGATACCCAAGTTGTTGAAGATTGAAAACTAAATTCTCAGCTAGCACAAACAATTTGAATTAATTACTAGCTTCCACAAGCAAGAGAGAAATTTAATAAGGAGATTGTCAATCTTTATATTACATTAGCATCAACAATGTTATACCAAGACCAACAATGTTATACCAAGGAATTTCCTCTTTAAGCTTTTTACCAAACCAACAATGTTATACCAAGACCCTTTTCAACCTAACCCATCTTCTTTCTCTTTTCTTTTTTATCTCTCTTTCTAAACACAACACTTTTGCCTTTTTGCTAATTGAGCTCCTTTTTACACTTATGTAATGTAGTAAGGAGAGTGGACGCATAATACAGAGAAGTAATTTATGTAATCTAGATGTTCTTCCTTCACACAAGTAACAATGGAGTTCTCTTTTTCCCCAATTGTATTGGCCTTGTTTCGTTTCGCAAGAGAAGGCGCTGTTTTCCCTTTCTCTTTCTTGGGTTTTGGTGCGGTGGTCGTAGGGAGGAGGGGTTTGAGTCCGATGAATCAGGTGTGACGTTCCCTTTGTGGAGGTATGTGCTGTAGAAACTTTAGATATGTAACGGGAGTAACTGAAGAGAGAATCATTGTTATTTAATTGAAAGAAACATGAGGTTTTATAGCCTCTATACAAGACTGAATATGAAACAGACTCTGGAACAGAATGAAAGAGTGCCACAAATTACGGCCACAAATCACGGTACTGTAACTGACTCTCTTAACATTCAGGTTTATTTTAAAAAACAAAAAATCACTAACTACTTTGACTATCATTTCCTCCCTTAAGCTAATGCCTCTGCATTAAGCTTAGACTTCATCTGCACTAATCATTCCAAGCATTTCACAGAGTTTTACAAATTGCTCCAATCTGAGTGGCTTTGTCATGATATCTGCAATTTGCTTTTTAGAGTTACAGAAACTCAATTTCACAGTTCCATTGCTTACCAAATCTATGAGAAAATGAAACCTCGCTTCAATATGTTTGCTTCAACCATGTAAGACAAAATTTTTGGACAATTGGATAGTAGAATTATTGTCACAAAAGATTTCTATGCTTCCTTTTTCAGCAGCTCCAAGTTGCTTCAAAATTCTCCTAAACCAAATGCATTGGCAGGCACATAACACTGCAACAATATATTCAACTTTTGTCGTTGACAGACTCACAACTGGCTGTTTTTTTATGTCCATGAAATTGCTCCAGATCCCATAGTGAACACATATCCTGAAGTGCTCTTTCGATCGTCCAAATCTCCAGCATAGTTGTTATCTGTATAAGCTTCAAGATCTATATTTCCGCCACCCTTTTTGTACAATATTCCAAAATCAGTGGTTCCTTTTATGTACCTTAAGATTCTCTTTGCTGCAAGCCAATGAGATGATTTTGGGTTAGCCATAAATCTACTTATCAAACTTACTCCATAGGTTAGATCTGGTCGAGTAGTTGTGAGATACATCAAACTACCAACCACTTGTTTAAACATAATGATATCTACTCCTTCTCCTGCTTCATCCTTTGACAATTGTGTTCCTGGAACAATGGGGTTCTTCACGGGATTGCTACTTTCCATGCCAAACCTTTTAAGAATTTGTCGAGCATATCTTCTTTGACAAATAAATATTCCTGCTTTCTCATGTATAACTTCAATTCCCAAGAAATATTTCATTTGTCCTAAGTCAGACATATCAAATTCCTTCATCATTGAGTTTCTAAAGTTATCACAGATAATTTTATTTCCTCCAGTATAGATGAGATCATCTACATAGATGCTAACGATAAGTGTGTTACCTCCTTCGACTTTGGTAAACAATGTGTGTTCATTGGAGCATTTCTCAAATCCTTCATGCACAAAGTATGCTTCAATTTTACTGTACCAAGCCCTTGGTGCTTATTTAAGACCATATAACGCCTTTTTGAGTTTATAAACCTTTTCTTCATTTCCCAATTTGATGAATCCTTTTGGTTGTTCAACGAAGACTTCTTCTTTAAGCTCTCCATGAAGAAAAGCACTTTTCACATCAAGTTGGAATATATCCCATTCATGTTGAGCTGCGAATGCCATAATTAAGCGTATAGTGTCGAGTCTAGCTACTGGTGCAAAGACTTCAATGTAGTCTATTCCATATCGCTGTGAATATCCTTTAGCCACCAATCGAGCTTTGTTCTTTTCTATTTCTCCATTTTGGTTGAGCTTGGTTTTGAAAATCCACTTGACTCCAACGAGTTTTACTCCTTTAGGCAGATCTGTTAACTCCCATGTGTTGTTTTTCTCTATAGCATTCATCTCATTCTTCATTGCTTCCTGCCATTTTTATTTTTGTGAGCTTCTTCAAAAGAATGTGGATCATCTTCACTTTCAGCCATCAGCATCATGAGACTTTCATAATCCAAATCAGCACCTGTTATATAATCTGTCATCCATGTTGGTTCTCTTCTGGTTCTTGTGGCCCTCCCTTGAACTGGACTGTCTTGACCAGTATTAGTTTCTTCATTGGTGGGAGATTCGTCTTCTCGTAAGTCTTTGTCACCATCATCATGTGCAACGTCTTCTTCTTGCTCAATATTTGATCTTTCAAGAATGTTTGTTTCCTCTTCATATACTAAGACATCACTTTTCCTTTCTTCATTTGTTGTACCCCAATTTCAGCTTTTCTCTTCTTCAAACACCACATCTCTGCTTATAATAATTTTCTTGGAAACAGGATCATATAATCTATAGGCTTTTGATTCATCACTGATTCCAAAGAAAACACACATCTTATTCTTATCTTCAAGTTTAGTTCTTCGTTGATCTGGTATATGAACATGAGCCACACACCCAAAATGCGAAAGTATGCCACCGTACGCTTCACACCACTCCATGCTTCTTCGGGGGTTTTATTCTCTAAGGCTGATCTTGGACTTCGATTCTGAACATGTACACACCATTTCACAGCTTCTGGCCAAAATATCTTTAGGACTTGTTTGTCTTTTAACACAACCCTTACGCCGTTCAAGATCGTTCTATTTTTTCTTTCCGCAACTCCGTTTTGTTGAGGAGTATAAGTTGTTGTTAGTTGCCTTTTAATGCCTTGACTTTTGCAGAATTCTTCAAACTCAAGTGAAGTGAACTCACCTCCCCGATCTGTGCGTAAACAACTAATGTGTTTGTCGGCCTCCTTTTCAACACGTATTTTAAAATTCTTGAAATGTTGGAATGCTTCAAATTTCTCATGTAAGAGATAAACCCAAGCTTTTCGTGAAAAGTCATCTATAAAGCTTAGGATGTATCTTTTATTGCTGTTTGAAGAAGGCTTTAGAGGACCACAAATGTCAGCATGCACAAGTTGTAATTTCCTTGATGCTCTCCACGTACCTTGCTTTGGGATTGATTGTCGGTATTGTTTTCCAACCAAACAAGTGACGCAGGTTTTTGTTGATGACTTCAGAGTTGGTAAACCTGTTACCTTTGTGAAAGAAAATTGAGTCCCTTGTTATTAAGATGCCCAAACTGACAATGCCATAGGTGTGTTGCCTTGTCGGTTTCTAACTCTGATTGAAGACACTTGGTTTCTTTTTGAGCTGAGGTGGCCAACACATAAAACATTCTATTGTCGCTCATCTCAGTTTGCATGATTAATCCCCTATCAGAATGAAAAACTTTACAAGTTCCATTTTGAAATAAGATTGTCAATCCTTTTTCTTGAAGTTGTCCTAAGCTAAGCAAATTGTTCTTAAGCTCAGGAACAAAGTAAACACTGGAAAGAACTTGAGTAATACCATCAACTTGAATTCTTACATTTCCTTTTCCTACCACCTTCATTTTCATGTTATTTCCCAATTTTACAGTATGGGAAATTCCTTCTTCCAAAGTAGAAAACCAACCTTTATTTCCCGTCATGTGGTTACTACATCCAGAGTCCAAGAACCAAACTTCCTTTTGTCCAGCTTGATGCATCTCCATGTGTGACATCAATAGTGGTTCCTCTTCTGAATCCATCCATGCATAGTTTGCTTTTTTCTCCCATTCGGGACATTCGTATTGGAAGTGTCCTAGTTTATGACACTTAAAGCATTCAATGGTTGCTTTGTTCAAGATTCGTCTTCCCCGTCCTCTTCCTCGTCGACCCCTAAAAGAAGTTCTTCCTCCTCTTCCTTGTCCAAAACTTTCATCTTGAGAAATCTTCAATACTTGTTCCTCCACTAGGTGTTCCCGCATCCTTTGTTCATGAACAAGAAGACTTCAATGGAGTTCGTTGAGAGTTAGACTGCTCAAATCGTTCGACTCCTCTATTGAACATACAATATAA
Source organism: Vigna radiata var. radiata (assembly GCF_000741045.1). Classification (NCBI taxonomy): domain Eukaryota; kingdom Viridiplantae; phylum Streptophyta; class Magnoliopsida; order Fabales; family Fabaceae; genus Vigna; species Vigna radiata. Next base: position 28,334,943 of record NC_028358.1, read on the forward strand.
TATTATTTAGGAGTCAATGATCTAAGAATCTTACTTACCACCATGCTTTGCTCCATGTTTTCACCATTCGATTTCATCTTGTTCACCACGCTAAGGGTTCTGCCAAGAAAAGTATCCACCTTCGCCCCCTCTTTCATGGTAAGTAATTCAAACTCTCTTCTAAGAGCTTGAAGTTGTGCTCTTTTTACCTTTGTAGAGCCCTGGTACTTTTGCTGCATGGACACCCATATAGCTTTCGATGTCTCTTTGTCAATAATTGTGTCTAGAATTTCTCTATCAATAGCCTGGAATAGGAAATTCTTAACCTTTAAATCCTTGAGCTTAGCAGCATCCACACTATTATTCTGTGCATCACTTGTTGGTGTTATCACCGGTATCCCTTCATCTACAAGACTCCATAATTCTTTACTTCTGAGAAAGTTTTCCATCATCATTGACCAATGATCATAATAGCCATCAAGCTTTGGTATGGCTGGTTGCACATATTTTTCTGACATTTTGTTTGTGAACCCACACACTCTTCACTTAGGTTATTAGGCCCCTTGCGGAGCTCTGATACAAGATGTAGAAACTTTAGATATGTAACGAGAGTAATTGAAGAGAGAATCATTGTTATTTAATTGAAAGAAACATGAGGTTTTATAGCCTCTGTACAAGACTGAATATGAAACAGAATGAAAGAGTGCCACAAATGACGGCCACAAATAACTGTAACTGACTCTCTTAACATTCGGGTTTATTTTAAAAAACAAAAAATCACTAACTACTTTGACTATCATGTGCAACAGTGGTAACTCTTCGCTTGTTCGTCACTCCCTCGACACCACCCTCCTAACTCAAAGCACAAAAGATCCCTAAATTTTAACATAAACCAATTAAATTTTGCCATATCATAATCTCTTAATTTAAATAAAAATTCTACCTAGTCAAACAATACACATCAGCAGATTAAGTGTGCACCACGTCTGCAAATTTCAATGTTGTCTGTCAACACTTAACAAACAGAATAAAATTAGCTTAATTTTTCAAATATTAGGATCTAACTGAGACAGTTACAAATACGAGAACTCACTTATTCTCATACAAATATAAGAATCATACGAAAATTTAGACCTATTTTTTAATATATAAATATATATATATATATATATATATATATATATATATATATATATATATTATTCGAACAAGTCATTTATTTTAAATAAGTTAAAGTTATTTTGTTCTGTTTAAAAGTTATTTTTTTTTATTTTATAATTCAAACTACTCTTATATTAATATATTTTAATAACTTTTATTAAGAGTAAATTTTCACATAATATTATGTAATGAATATTAGCTATTATAATCCATAATGAGGACATTAAAAATTCACAAAATACTTTTTTTTTTCAAATATTCGTGTATTAATTAAATTAGTTTATAATTTGTAATAAAAGATAAGCATAAAGATAGAATAAAGCCAATTGTGAATGGCTTCGCGAAGGGTAGCATTGTAGCGGAAGGTTCCTGATGTGTCTGTCACCCACTTTCTCCCCTGTTCTTCCAACTACATAAGCCACTCCAACCCTTCATTTTTTCTCACGTCATTTCTCTCAACACCTTTTCCCCAATATTTCTCATTTCTCACAACCCACTTCAACTCTACTTCTAAAACCCATTCCCAAAACCTTTCTTTCACCACTCACCATAACTTCCATTCATCATCATGTGTGGCGGTGCCATCATCGCTGACTTCATACCCCGCCGTGGCCGTTCTCTCGCCGCCTCCGAACTCTGGCCAAACTCCTTCGGAAAGGACGATGATTTCGGCTTCGGTTACTCCCAAGTCGCTAACCAACAACCTTCCACTGTCAAAACGGCTCAACCTCCCAAAGGTTGGTGTTCTTCCATCTTCAATAACGTTTTTTTTTTATTCATTTTCTTTTTATCATGTTAAGGTTTTTTTCTAATGTGATTTTCCACCAACAGTTAGCGAGAAAGTTGACACTAAGCCAGTGAAAAGGCAGAGGAAGAATCTCTACAGAGGGATTCGGCAGCGCCCTTGGGGCAAATGGGCTGCGGAGATTCGCGATCCTAGAAAAGGGGTTCGTGTCTGGCTGGGTACCTTCAACACTGCGGAAGAAGCTGCAAGGGCCTATGATCGTGAAGCTCGAAAAATCCGCGGCAAAAAAGCTAAGGTGAATTTCCCTAACGAGGACGATGAATATTCCATTCAAGCTCGTAATCCAATTCCACCCCTTCCTTTCGCAACCCAAAAACCAACTCCGTATCAGCAACAGTACCGTTGTGATCTCAATAATGCCCCCACAGATCTCAACTTCGAGTTTGGTTATGACCTGAACCACACTGGGGCATTTTCATCCCACGTGGACTCTGTCAACGCTGAGTCGGTTGTCGCTTCCGGCGACGAAAATTCAGGGTTAGCGTCCGGTTCAGAGGGCGCTCATTCGACAAACGAGTTCATGGGGTGTAGTGAGAAAGTGAACGGTTATTTCAACGGCACGGTGATTGAGAAGGAGAAAGAGATAGAGGTGATTGAAGCTGAAGAGGAAAAGAACAAATTGCAGGAGCTTTCAGAGGAACTTATGGCTTATGAGAATTACATGAAGTTTTATCAGATTCCGTACTATGATGGACAATCTATGCCACCGAATAATGTTCAGGAAAGTGTTGTCGGGGATCTCTGGAGTTTCGATTGACGAGGAGTCAATTAGTGTTTGTCTCTTCATCAATACAGTCAAAGATTTCTTCTCGTTCTGCTGACTAAACTAACATCTCTGCGTTTTGGCAGGGATGGGACTGAAATGTAAATTGGGCGCTTCGTTGGTAGTGGTCTTCATGAGTTTCCAACTTCTTTTCACCATCTTATTATTAATTTATTGTTTCTAGAATTTATTTGTCTTCTAGTTTTGTTGAATTGTAATTTTGCTTGTTCAAATGTGATTTCACCGGTTAAATTTCAAAGTCTTTGAATTTCTATCATGCGGCTATTTTTTATCTATTGTATGCGTTTTCTCGTCAATACTATTAGTGCAAGAAAGACGAAGAAGAATTAAAACATATTTTTTTTCATNAATTTAAATTGGTTTATAAATGAATAAAAGTATTAAATATTTTTAGAAAGGCTTATTTACAAAAGCTTATCCAAACAGGACTGAATGATGGAATGATGGTCTCTCGTAGAACGAGGAGTATTTTTAGTTGTGCGGCGGCGCAAAGGCGATGATAAAATGGTGAAAGAATTAATTGAGAAAATTTGGTATAATTGGTTTTGGATTAAGATTGATTTGCATGTTTATTTATTTAATTAAAGAAAATATGAATGGTATTAGTTGGAGATTGCGTTGGGGGATGTTAAGATGGAAAGCGTGATACTCCATCCTTTGGATGATTAAGAGGTAAAAATAATGTAGTGAATCCATTGGCGCAACTGGTTTTGAGAAGTTATTACAAGTTAGAAGTGGGGCTTGTTTCTGGGAAGAAAGGAAATAAATAAATAAAACAGTAGACACAGACACAGTGGGCGCATATGGTTTGGGGTTAAAAAACCTGTACTTATTACACCTCACCTCTGTCGTGCTGAACCAGTTTTCAATCCCAAAAATATTACTGGAAAGTTGTTCATGTGTGCAATAACTTTAACATTGTTGGAAAAATCTACCTATACACACTCATAACATGACCTATCCACAAAAATAATATTACTCTTCAATTTATAGTGGGTTTGACCCACACAAATAATATTACTCTTCAATTCATGGGTGGATTCTTTTCATTAAACCTTAGCAACCTTTAAATAGGTGCAAATCAGGCCTTAGGTCAATTACAAATAATAAAAACTGACAATAAAATATCAACTTACCTAAAAATAAAATCTGCTTATTCTATCATAAAATAATATTCTACCTAACAAACACAAAATCATAACTACCCATTTCTCTTTTATCTCTATCAAATCAAACCAAATATTATTAGACTCAAAACTAACAAAATAATAAATCTCTAAATCATTTGAACTAGTGACTAAAATCTCTGCTGCATGTGCACCTCCATAACCACGAGTAGCCCTTTCCAAGGGCTAGAACTCGCTTACCTGAATACCCTTTGCCAAGAAGACTTTCGGTATAGGGATCACTATACTCATTGTGAACTCTTCTACAATCTCGTAGAACGTCCTTCTCTCGCGTCTTTTTCACCGTAAAGAATATGGACAAAACACTATTTGTAAGATTAGTCATCTCTTACTCTCTCTTTCTCTTCCTTTTTACTCTCTTTTTCGGAGACTCAGACTTTTTTCTATCTTTTCGCTTTGGGTATTTGACTTTTTTTTTTCTTTGAAAAATTTAACAAAAGAGCTAAAGTCACTTAAAATTTGGCAAAGACAAGAAACTCTTCTTAAAGAAAAAGAAAAACTTGAAAGAGAAGAGTATCTTGTTAAGTTGGAAGAAGAGCTTAGTATTCTTAATGAAAAACAAGAAAAAGTCCAAAAGGATTTAAGGAAGATAAAAAGAAGAAGCACCTTCACCAAAAGTTTGAAAATTTGGAGCGATTATTCAGTTTTGAGTCTTGTGTTGTTTATGCTCTGCCATCAGCTCTGATACCATTGTTGGGGGAAGGTTCAACACACACATAGATCTCCACACATGGTAATACCATTGGAAATATCTATGTGTATATAAACCCTTGACCAGCCCTTCTTTCACTCAATGTGAGACTTTGTTTGCACTCCAACAAACATAATTTAAATATGGTTTAATTTTTTATTTTTATCAGATTTTGCTTTACACTCATTTTTTAGTCTTCAATTTCGTTTTAATTTTTATCATTTATCTTTAAATTTAAAAAGAGTTGTATACATGTTAAATTTAATTGTGTTATATTATATGATAATATTAATCTACGTGTCAAAATTAGTATAGATGTCATATTTCAATGTTTTTGTCATCTTTCAATGTTTTGTTATGTGTGATCTAAATTTTATGTTTTAATGTTTTATATTTTTCAATTTGTATTAGTTTTATTTAATTTAGTTTCAAAAATCATTAATTTTGTTAAACTTAATCTTATTTTTAAATTTTAAAAAAATCTTCATTATTTTTATAACTAGAAATATAAATTTTAGGGTTAAATATGCTTTTAGTCCCTCAAGTTTCACTGATTTTTGGTTTTAGTCCCTGCATGAAACATTGATGGCATTTGATCCTTCTAGTATAGAATGTTTAGTCCTTAATTTTAGACGGGGTTAATTTTTTGGTGAGGTGGCTAACGGCACTGCCACGTCTCACTGTGCACTCTCTGCCACGTAATTTTTTTTTTAACATTTGAATTACTCTTTTTTGGTTTTTCATCTGCCCCTTGTGCTTCCTCCGCAACCCCTTTCCCCTCTCCATCGCCAACACCAACCTTCCTGTCAGAGTTCAAATTAGGAAGTGTTTTAGGGTTTAATAGGTTGATTCAAACGATGCCCTAATCTCCTCCTTTATCTGGAAGCATTGATTTTGGGGTTCAATCACCGCAACCCGTTTTGCCCGAGGAACGAATCTGTTGCCATTCCTGCTGGTTCTTGGTACGCTTGTTGTGTTAAGGGTTGTGTTTGACGGCCAGAAGAATGTTGTTCTGAAATTTGTTGTATGTTCTTTTAGGTACAACTTTAACAAGGTTGCTCAATATAAATAATTGACACTGGATCAGAGAAAGAAAACTGCAGATGGTTCTGTCTCTGCGTGCCTCACTCCCCTAAATTTCAGAAACCAGTGGTCCCCGGCGGCGAAGCCACCACCTACACTCGTCTTCCGCTCAAGCACGACTATTCCTCTTCTTCCCCTCTCTCGCCTCCCGAAATCAAAACGAGATTTGGTGCTCCTTAGGACACAGAAACGCGAATCGAAAGCCCTAAATCGAAATCGAAATCGAGGGTTTAAGCCCCAAAATCGAAGAGTCGAGAAAACCCTAAGGAGTGCGAAACAGAGAGAGATTCTTGTTGTGGTGGTCGGAATCGCCGTGGGGCCAGTCGTGATTCTTGTTGCGTTAAGCATTCTCTGCATATTTCTCTTGCTTCCCGTTCGTGTGATGTGAAGTTTTTTTTATGATTTGCTTTTCTTAAATTGAGTTTTGAAATACTCTGTTACTGTGTTTGTGGCCTCGTTCCAGAATTATTGCCTTCTATCTGATATGGAATTTGTGGTTCATTTTTTGTTCTTGATTGGGGTTGGATCTCATAGTTTTCACTGATTCTATAGTTTTTAGGCAAGTTTGTGGCTTGTTTGGTAAATCAGCGTGATTCTATGGTTTCTTGGTAATTGAGATTTTCTAATTTCTAGTTTTGTAAGTGATGAAGATGAAGATGAATGTGCGACAATGATGGAGTTCATTTTACAGTGGTTATGGAAGTTGAGGTCTGATTGTAGTCCATGGAAAAGAGCAACGTGGCACACAATTACAGTTAACTGGCATTACATGTGGCTGGCCGTTAGTTAAAATTTAACGCCATCCAATATTAAGGATTAAGAGTAATAGTTTTAAAACTATGAGGACTAAATGCCTTCAATGTTTCATGCAGGGACTAAACCCAAAAATCAGTAAAACTTCAGGGACTAAAAACATATTTAACCCTAAATTTTATTATTTTTAAAATTGAAATGAAATGAAATTTCTTTTATTATTTTTAAAATTAGAAGAATTTTTTATTTTTAAAATTAGAATAAATTTTTTCATGTTATTTTTAGAGTTAGAAGGAATTTTTTTTTTATTTTAAAATTATATAAAAAGAATTTCATTACTTTTTAAATTTGAACAAAAGAATTTCATCATTTTTAAAATTAAAAAGAAAATTCTTTATTAATTTTAAAATTAAAAGAAAAATTCTCTATTATTTTTAAAATTAGAAGGAAAATACTTCATTATTTTTAAAATTAGAAAGAGATTTCTTCATATTTTTAAATTTATAACAATATTTTTATTATTTTAAAATTATTTTCTAAAATTCTTTATTATTTTTAAAATTTGAAGAAAAAATTCTTTATTATTTTAAATAAACTCTAACCCTATTTTTTATCTGTAGATAAAATCAAACATAAATCTAATCATTATATTCAAATAATATAGTTAAAGTTAGACAAATTTTTTAATAAAAATTAAATTTAGATTCAACTTAGAGATGGACAAAATTGAGATTGAATTAAACAAAACTAATGGAAATCGAGATTAAATTCAATATAAGACACATAATATATGACATTTATACTAACTTGACACATGACGCTGACATTTACTTGACACATGACATTGACATTTACTTGACACATGACACTATCATTGTTTTGTGATTTAACATTGACTTGATACCTGATCAACTCTCTCTAAATTTAAAAAAGTTAAAAAAGTTTAAAATTTTAAAAAATCACAAACTGGTTATATGTTTCATCTTTTCTTAGTGATCTAGAAGACAATACGAAAAATAATAAAATTGAATATAAATTACAAAAATTAAGATTACATTGAACACTAAAAAAAATAATCTTACATTAAACAAAATAGTAAAAAATAAAGAATGTAACATCCCAATAAATATATAACATAAGTTACACTTCATTGCTCGGAGTTAACATGAATAATAAGTGAGAACAGTGAAGAATAAGCTTAGAGTATAAAATATACTTGAAGTTTAAAACTGTACAATTGGAATATATATAGATTACAATGTTTACAAAATGGACCGAACGGTCTAGAATACGGTTCGTTGACCTAACGGTCAACATAAAAGGTTCCTATACAGAACACCTACAAAAAATATAAGACAAAGAGAAACAACTACACTAAGGACCGGACGGTCCTGCATAACTCTCGGGCACGGCTTCCACGGCATCTTCCAGAGTGTCCTCCAGAGTAGCTTCTAAGGTATCCTCCAAAGTACCCTCTAGTCACACCCAAAAGGATGATCATTGCAGCAAAGAGAATAACCGGACGACAACATGGATAAAGACGGAACAGATAAGGGTAAGCTTATGTAAATTTAATTTATCATTTCATCATGCAAGTAAACGTACAATACAAACCAATCAATCATGCAAACATACAATTTCAATACATGCATACCACATTCCTTTAATCATGACCGACCACTAAGACACTGTCCGGACGGTATGAACATGTAGCTCGGTCGTCCCTAGCACCCGGTGTGGTGTAATAACTGCTTTCCCTTATCAGCTGCCACCCAAGGTTAGTCCTCAAACGGTTATCTATTCATATAACCGCGAACCTCCTGCCATTCCCACACATGAGTGACCTTTCTCTACCTGAGAAAGCGCCCTCACGGAATATCAGGATCAGGACGACACCTGAGTCATTCCCACGTTCATACTTTACCAATCATTACCAATTCATGAGTTATTNCGCCANNNGNANTNNNNTNNNTNNNCNAANTNNANCNAATGTTCATTATCATTTCCCANACTGTAAGGATGTTAAGAAAAGTACCAAATACCCAAGANTGAATTATAATTAATGGTGACCGAATGGTTTAATCGAAATGGGAAACTGAGTATCAAGAATTCAATTAAGTGACCGGACGGTCACATCAAAGGTAAAACTGAATAATAGAAGAATGTCAAATGGGTTGGTTAGATGGTCCAGCAAGGAATAAGACCATAACTCAAAGAATTGACTATAATTGATAGTCGTCCGAACGGTTTGGCAAGGAGTGTTATAAGATAATCACTAATCATGGTCGAAGGTTAGTCTATGACCAAACACTTATCAGACTGAACGAATTAAGAAAGAAGAAACTCTTTAAAAGGGGTAAAAAGGACTTTAATCAAGTAAACTGGACGTTTCAATAAATAGAGTCTCACTAGACCATTCAGTCATTAAGTGACCGGACGATTTCAAAAGGAAGAATATCAGATTTACAGTTTTATAATTTAAGTGTCAGCCTAAGGCCGAACACTTGGAAGGCGAACGCTTGGTTTATGACCAGCATTCTTAGGTAGCTATCAGTAAAACATTTAAAGGAAACCAACTAAATTTAGTAATCACACTAGGCCGATCAGTCCCAATAGACCGAACGGAAAAGGGAGGACCGAACGGTCCTAATGACCTTCGATCTCAGTCTCATATTTTCTCTAAGTTTCATACATACTCATATCAGTGCAGAATTCATAATTCATACTTATCATACAACTCATTCAACAACATACCATATTTCAATCATAAGAAATCAAACATACATTAAATCAGGCATACATTCAAACCATACAGAGAAATTATAATTAAACTTTATAAGCTTCCCTTACCTCTAATTCCAGCTAAGACTTTGAAAGTAGGTTGGTAGGTACTATTCTTCTAAGTTTCCCAAGGTCAGGTGCAAACTCGAAACCGGACGGTTCAAGTGAAAGAGGAGACCACCAGGAGTCTTCAGGTGTGATCTGAAGGGTGATCGGAACAGTAGATTGGTTAGAATTTTAGAGAGAAGGTTGGGAGGTTTAGAGAGAAGGAGAAGAGTTTGAGATTTCAGAAAGTTGAGTTTGAGGAAGAAGAAGAAGATTGCATGGAAAAGTGGTGTCAGGTTTCATTCTCACCTTAAATACTGCCTCCATTTCGAACGGTCGGCCAACTCCCAGCATGACACCTGACCTCCACTTTCTGGGGTTCACTGCTCTGCTGCTGCTACACGGATCACGAAGGAAGGGAATTAAAAGTTTGGCAGAGTTTGTCTCCCACTCACCAGGGGAGAACCGGACGGTTGACACATGTACCCCACTAAGGAGAGGTATTTAAATGGGGTGTGACAAAGAACAAAAATGATATTAAACATTTAAAATATAATTTGTTTTCATCATCATAAAGATTTTTTAAAATAAGTATTTTTTTTTCCTGTTGAGTTTACCTAAACAAACAAATATAAAAGGACTATTTTTTTTATCTTTCATCAGTGTGGCATTTTTATTTTAACAAATTATAAATAAAGAGAAAAACATTTAATTCTTCATTTTTATGAATATTCACATGTTCAAAATTACATTCTCCCTATTCCAAGTTTAGGAGATAATAACTTTTTTCCTTGACATTCCTAGTCAGTAGTTGATAGAGTTTAATTTAAAATTATCTTACGAGAATTTTGGTATGAGTAAGTATAAATTTCATCCGTAAATGAAATTCTATCTTTTCTTGATTTCTTTGTATTTGTGAATTTTTTTTATATGTTACACGTTTGATCATTCAGAAATTGATTTTTTTTGTTGTTGTTAGTCTTAACTAGTTGTAATGTCATCATGATTTCTAGAGTCCCTAAAAATATTTCAAAGATTTTATGGAGTTATATAAATTTCAAAGTTATTTTTTCCTTCCATAAGAAGTTTTTTTTAAGTAAGGAAAGTGTTCTTAATGTGAAGATTAGATCTTTTTGAGTAAAAAAAAAATTACAAGAGTGTATTTTTTAATGAAATATAATGTGTATTTATAAGATTTTTACATTTTATGACTTATGTAATAAAAATAAATAATATTGAGGTTAATATTAAATAATAACTTATTATATATAGTAGAATAATAAAGAATATCATGACGTGATTAAACTATCGAGATTTGATTATATATTGTTAATATATGAATATCAACCAATCAATATTACTTAGAAAATCTTCTAATCTTTTTTAGGTCAGTAAAATTGAATGAGTCTTGTTGGGTTGCATCATTCAACATATTTGTTAAGCCGAGTATATACATAAGCTCTCCAAGCTCAAGAGTACAATTAGTGGAGGAGGGATACTTGTTACAATGGTAATTAATCCTTTGGTTGAGTTGTAGTTGACTACATGTTTATAGGTGGATAGGTTGCTTGGATGAATTGTAAGTGATCGTCTTTGACCACACCAAGCCCATTGTTGACTCTGATCTTTCTTGGTCATGAATGTAGACCTTGTAAAAGTTGTCCTTTTAAGCATATTTGGCTACGTTCTGCCAACTTAGGCAACCATTACTTTATGTTGCTGACTTAGGCATATTTTGTTTGTACTACCAACTTAGGTAGATTTTTCTTTGTGTTGTCGACTTAGGCGGACTTAAGTGCTCATTCTGTTGGATTAGTGCTAAGTTTATTGATAATTGTAGGGCGTTAATGAGGGGGTTTTCTCTAAAACTTTGTAATGATTACCCTCAAATGCAAAACTTCTCTTCGCATTAAATGACTCTACTATGCTAATGTGACCATATCTTAGTAGTTGATCTCAAGAGATTATGTTGTTCGAAAAGATTCTTGGTGGAGTGTTTTGCCTTTTCAAATTCCTTATATTCATTTACGCTTTGTATTTCTCTCTTTCTTTGTTCTCTCATTTCTACAACCTTCACACTTTCTTTAATTTCACTTGAGTTCATCATTTTTGTCCTCTCTTCGAGTCTAGTTATCACTGTAGGTATGTCATCTGATTCTTCCTCTAATGTTGGTCATGGTCAGTCTATGTTGCAAAGAGAAATCACCCCTATAGGTGAGGGTTCTTCTGTGGAAACCCTTTATTCTCTTTATGCTGGGGTCTCTTTACTAGAGCCTTTTCCATCGACCCTTTGTAGTGGTTTCTTCAAGGGTTACTTTTGGGACTTCAAAGAAGAAGAAGAAGAAGAAATAGGTGGCTAAGGGTAAAAAGGTTGTGTTGTCTGTGGCGTAGGTTGAGCCACCTACATTGACGACCCAAAAAGCATGAACGATTTCCTCCCATTAGGGACCCTAGGTATACCTAGATCTAAGATGAGGTGACATACTTCAATTTTTTTCCTGATGAGTTCAATGCCCTCCACTACTCTCTTAGTGATAAGGTATTCTTCGCTCCTAAGGTAACTTCTCTGGGAATGAGTCTTGATGGCTCAGTCACTGGTTTAGTGCTTAAAGTTTACTCTTCATAAGAGTTTACTTTTTGTGGTTTCACGCCATTTTTATTGCTCAACCGCATCAACTCTGTTAAGGCCAATGTTGTAATATTTTCAGCCAATTCTTCTAGTTTTCCCATACTTCTCTCTTTTGGTGCTCTATTCTACAAAACAAACTAAATTTACGAAAAACTAACATAAAATTATCAACAATCAAAGATAGATAAATGCCAAAAATCATCTTAATTGGCTCTTAAATTGAGCATTTATCACTTGACTGAAACAAATAAGGAATACACTATGATAGAAGAAGAAATGAAGTTGATCAATCGAAAATTAGACTTAGTGTTGGAAAGACAGACTGCAAACACTTCAACAGGGTTTCAGTCACGTACATCCACATTAGGATCTTTTATTGGATGATCAATCCTCCCTTGAATATGGACTTCACGAGATAAATCATATTATATATGCTTTAATCTTTTGCTATAACATAACAATGTTTCCACTACTAATGGTTTACTATGGTCACAATTTGAAGTGTTTGTTGTTGTTGGATTGTTGCTAATGTTAAAGTTCACTATGGTATCAATTTCAAGTATTTGTTATTGTTGGATTGTAACTATAGTATATGTGTTTTTAGTTTAATTAAATTCTTGGAAGTATATTTATTGTTGTATTGAATTTCAATATTTGATGTATGTTACACCTTTGTCCTTGATCAATATTTATATAGCCTATTCTTCAACTCTTGTTGCTGAATTATAAGTTATACATTGTTTTTATGCTTTATATATTTATATATTTGTATCTTACATATTGGTTTTTCATTTTGCAAGTACTATTTCAAAGGACTTCTTGTAGTGTTGTGTGACTTCAACTTCCTCTATTTGAGTTCCAATTTTAATTAGTAGGCTTATTTTAATGGTGAACATTATAATCAAATTACAACTTGTAACTTTTGATACTTTTATAGGCTATCTACACCTACCTAGCTTTTATAAACATTTTTATGTTATAATTTGATGCCTATGAATCAAGCAAGGATGAATGTAGTTTAATTATATGTTGATTACAATTAAAACGACTTTTGAATGGATAACACTAGGTGCATTTGATTATATCGTTTCTGCATTTAATAGGTAAGTAGGTGAAAGTTGGGTTAGAACCAAATAAATTGCATTGATTATATGTAAGTGTTAATAGTGTTATTAGCATTGGCCAGATTCTAACTCACACTCTGTTGATGGGTCATATAAGAATAACAACTCATTCAAACAATAATTATAAACGTTAATAATTTAAGTGACATCATAAAAAAAAATCAAATTGAACATATATTACCAAAATTGAACCATATTAGACATTAAAAAAAAAAGTCACACATTAAATAAAATTAATGAAAATAAATATCAAAAGAGTATTTAAACCTTAAAAAATAAAAAGTAAAAACTCAATATTAAATAGTGTTGTCAAAACAGGCCATTCGGCCCGATCTGGCCTGACCCACCACGGGTTGATCACTTAGTGAGTCAACCCAACCCGACTCATTTATTAGCGAACCAGAAACCGACCCACCACGGGTTGATGGATAAATGGGTTGGCTCACTGGCTCACTTAATTATAATTTTTTTAAATAAAAAAAATTACAAACTATAATTTAAATCTAAACAAATTTCACTCCCAACATGTGAGTATTTAATTAGTTTTGAAAATAGGGAACTTAAATAATTTTTTCAAGCAAAAAAATAATAAATATTTTTTTATAAAATTAAAATTAAATTTAATAAAACAAAATTAGGTAGGTGGGTTTGTGGACCAACCTGACCCATCATGGATTCAACTCGGATGAGTCGGATTTAAATGAGTTGAGTTGAAATTTGACCCATATATAAAAAATATAATTTTTTCAAATTTAACCCGATCCGAATCTACAGTAAACTAGATTGACTAGCGGTTCGTGACCCATTTTCACAATATTAAACTTTCCAATGCAAAGTGTAAATATCTGCAAAACATAATAAATAATATAACAATGACAAATCTACCATGGTCACTTCCATATAAATAATAAAATATATTTATTAACTTAATCAATTACTGATATTCATCTAATCAATTAAAGAAATAAATATTTTAATATAATTTGTTTTAGGGTGTGAACAGGAGTAACGTTTTTAAAAATTATATTAGTAATATATCTTTATATTATAGAAAATAATTAATTAAGATTAAAATAGTAGAATGATAAATACAATAAACAGTTAATACTTTATTAATATATATTCTTACATAACAGAAATATATATTTAAAATAAAAATATAGAAAAAATGGTATTTTATTAATAGTTATATTTTATATATTAATGAGATAAATAATTTAAGATAAAAATATTTAAATGATAAATAAAATAAAATTAATTCATTTAAATTTTTAAATTTTGTAAATTATTTATTTTAAATTACAGTTTTAATTTATTAATATTTTATAATATTTTTATAATCTTTTTAAAATTTATTATAAATTTTTTGTACCTGATTTGAGTCTCTGGTCGACACAAAATTTATGATATATTTTAGGAACTTTTAGGCTGCTTATAAAGCATACGTGATAGTATGAAAACAGGGTACTTTAATGTAGGCGATGATGGAACAAGGAATCATTAGAAAAAAACATTTACGAACTAGTTAATCGGATGGTCCAAGCATTTGCTCAGGTACCACAAGTTTGTCGAAATCTTCAGAGCTCAGCACTCCAATTTTCAATGCAGCTTCCTGAAAAATCATTTCACACCAAAATATAATGGCAATCAACGGAAAACACAGAAATTAACATTAAAAGAAAGTCATACAAGAGTTTCACTGCTTCTGCAAGGATACTGGTACAAAGAATATGTTACTGAATTATTGTATTTTGAATGTTATAAAAGAGAGGTCAAAATATGCAAAAACATTTTAGAATTAATTATATTATGTGACATTCATTTGAAATATTATCAAAAAAATGAAGCATGATTTAATGAGATATAAAAAATTCTATATTATTATGATAAATTATAATAAAATAAAATGAAGATAAAATAAAAACGAATTTGGTGAATGTTGATTTATAAAAGAGATTATAATTATGTCTTTTTGATGATAAAGTTACTTCAAAGTAAGTCATTAAATGATAGAAGAAAGAAAGGCAAAGAAATAAATTGAGAAAATGAGGTTGAAGAACAAATATTGAAGAAATATTCTTATATTATCTCTTACAGATCAAGGTTAGTATATTATGATTATGTTGTGAGAATTGTAAATCTTAATGTCCTAAAGTAATTTTGTGGAATAGAATAAGAATACAGAGAATATTACATCTGGTATTAGAGTTTGTATGGTTATAATTCTCCTTTGATTATGTTTGTTACCAAATTATGTTTGTAAGGTCCTATAATATTTTTTTAGAATGGAATGAGAAAATAGAAAAATTACAAATTAACTTACGAAAACAAACACAAGAGAAGTATAACATGCAACCATCACCTTAAGAGTAGTTCCCTCTTTGTGGGCTTTCTTGGCAACTGCTGCTGCTTTGTCATAACCAATTTTCTGAAACAGACAAATAAAATTCAATTTCTCAGAAGAATATAAAAGTTAGGTAATTTCATGATAGACATAATTAAGGAAACTTACTGGGTTCAAGGATGTCACAAGCATCAGTGACTGCAAGGTGAATCAAAATTGAAACATAAATAAATTAAATTACTATAAGAGTGTAATTAAGAAATGGACTTTTAAGTCTATTATCTTAATTTTATAAAACCAATTTTAAGTTTGCATTCGTTTATATAATATAAATGGATCAGTTGATATAGAACTTTAATATTTGATATTTGGTATCGTTTTGATATTTGTTTGAAATAAGTGAACAACTTACCTCATGCAGTAATTTTGAAATTCTTTCCTTATTAGCTTCAATACCTCTCACACAATGCTTTTCAAATGAAGCAGCTGAATCTCCCAGCAGTCTTACCGACTGCCAAAATTAAAAGGTAAAACTTAAACATTCAGTGCGTCTTTTAGGTAATGCAGTAAGATACAATATTCAAATTTTCTAAATGGCTTAAAATCTTTTACGGCTGCTTCAACATTCTATGTTTCTAGAACATACACGAAGGAGACAACAGGCAATCATTGGCTTGAATACATTGAGCTCAAAATGACCATTTGATCCACCCACTGTGATCGCAACATGGTTTCCCATGACCTGAAATTGCGAATCATGAAACAATTCAGGAAATTTTGGTCATCAAAAGTTAACGTTGTGACTTTATTACAAGTTACAGAAACTGTTTGCTGATAAATTCTCCATTAGTCATAACATTAAGGAAAATGATATTTTAATATCATTTTTTGACACCGTTTTGACACTGCACACGTGTCAAAATGTGATTGGACGTTCAAATTAAAAAAAGTTGAGGCAGGGATATATTTGGAAGAGAAAAATCAAAGTTTTTTTTTTTAATTTGAAATCGTCCACCCACATTTTGACACGTGTGCAATGTCAAAATGGTGTCAAAAAATTGTGTTAAAATATCATTTTCCTAACATTAAAGTATTGTCATAAAATGATTGATAATAGGAAAATAATATTTTAACACCATTTTGACATTGTATACGTGTCAAAATGTAATTGGACGATTTCAAATTAAAAAAACAAACTTTGGTTTTTCTCTTCCAAATATACCCCTGACTCAACTTTTTTAATTTGAAATCGTCCAATCACATTTTGACACGTGTACAGTGTCAAAATGGTGTCAAAAAATGATGTTAAAATATCATTTTCCTTGATAATATTGCCTACCTGTGCGCAAACCATTGTCAAAGCCTCACATTGCGTAGGGTTAACCTTCCCCTGGAACAGAATATGTTGGTGTTCTAGATTCAAATTCCATTTGTAAGGAAAATAAATAAAATAACCAGAAAAACACTGGTTTGTGTAACAAACATAAATTCAGTCAGCATGAAAAATCTTACAGGCATAATGCTGCTTCCTGGTTCATTTTCAGGAAGAATGAGTTCACCAAGACCGCAGCGTGGACCACTATATATTTTGGATTGCATTATGAAAACTCATAAAACGATTAGTTTTGTATTGATTAAATACAAGCTACCAACCTTCCCAGTAGCCTTATATCATTAGCAATCTTCATCAAAGAAGCCGCAACAGTGTTAAGGGCACCACTAGTTTCAACAAACGCATCATGAGCAGCCTGCAAAAGAAGAATATATTGTGCTGCATTGGAATCATGCCTATTGAAAAAACTATGGTAATGAAATGAGGAAAAGTTGCAGAAACAAACCAAGGCCTCAAACTTATTTTCTGCCGTAACAAAAGGTAGATTTGTTTCCTCGGCTACTGCTGCTGCTATCTTTGCATCAAACCTGAAATTTCACCCAAATTCATAAAAGTAAAATATAGAAAACACCTTTTAGTTATCAAACAAGCATACCCCTTCTTAGTATTCAATCCGGTCCCTACAGCTGTACCACCCTGAGCAAGCTGTTCATTAAGTAACATCACTGTTTAGTGAGAATCAGAACTCCAAAAGAAAATAGTGAAAAACAAGCAATTAGCTTTTGTGCTTGATCGTCTAACCTGATACATGCGCGACAATGTCGCAATTACTCGCTCAATACCATACTTCACCTGCAGATAAAGGAAGAAAACAACGAGAGTATTAACAATGCAGCATAAATGAAAGCGAAAATATGAAACAGCTCGAGCCAAACACAAGCAAGCTTACTTGTGTAGTGTACCCACTAAACTCTTGCCCAAGAGTCAAAGGTGTTGCATCTTGAGTATGAGTTCGTCCTATCTTCACAATATCTTCGAATTCAATTGACTGGTATTTTTTTAAACATGAAAGGAAAAAAATAAAATAAAACTAAGCTGAAAAAGAAAAGCAATGATATAAAAACCAGTTAGCTCATATATATGAACTACAATTCAAACCTTTGAGTTTAGTGTATCATGCAAGATTTTCAGGCTGGGGATTAGTCTTGAGTTTATTTCCATTGCAGCTGCAATGTGCATTACCTGGAAAGAAGTAAACAAACACACAGTGTCAGGAATTGTACTATATTGATACCGAGCCAAATCGATAAGAAATTTGGAAACATATGATTATAAGATGCTTACAGTTGGGAATGTATCATTTGAAGACTGTGATCGGTTGACATGATCATTTGGGTGTACATACTTTTCACCACGCTTATGGCCAAGAATCTCTGCTGCTCGGTTTGCAATAACCTGAAAAGTTGAGGGGAGAAAAATCAATAATCTTGGTAGGAACCTAAAGTGTTGTGCAGCTGATCACAAATAATTGTAGAAACCTCATTAGCATTCATGTTACTCTGTGTGCCACTTCCAGTTTGCCATACAACGAGTGGAAAATGTTCGTTCAGTTTTCCCTCTGCTACTTCTTGAGCTGCTTGCATTATCGCTTCTCCTACATTAGGATCAAGACCATGCTCCATGTTCACCTGCATTGCATTCAGATATTGCTCCTTAGATCAAATATATGTTCTAAATTTAATATAACTTTTCAACTTTCATTTTATGTTTTATTGCTTATAAAATTATTTATCCAAGTTCTACAATATATTTTTAGCATTTCATTTTTACTAAAATAATAAATTAATTTCATTTAGATTTTTTTTATATAACTTATATCATCATATACTATATATAATATCTCAACAGAATCATATTTCAAAATATATCAGTTATTTTTCATAATATAAAAGATATTATTAAATAAAATAATAATATAAAGTAGAAAATTAAACCAAACTCATACATATATAGCAAACTTAATTAAAAAGTAACTAAACGACTCTAAACATAATAAATTTTAAAAAAGAAAACAATATCGTATAACTTATAATGAATTTTATTTTCATTTCATCTGCCATTTAACATATTTAATATTAAAAGATTTCAGTAATTTTAAAACTAATTTTTACAATAATAACTAAAAATATGGTGTTATAAACCTCTTTTTCACCGCCACACTCCTCTACAATTTCTTTCTTAATGACCTTAAGTTCATCATTTTACCTCTTTTGGATTCTGTTTCGCGCTGAACACACACATTTCCATTTTTAAACTTCTTTATAAACACCAAACACAATCTCAAATTTCCCCATAACTGGCTACGGGGAACTCACAAATTCCCTTTAAAGCTGAATATATACGTTTTCAATTAAATTCCCATCAAGTTTACATTGAGGTTTTTATATCACTACGAGAAAAATTAATATTATTGACGATCAAAATTTGTTGATAATATATAAAATCCATTAATAAAATAAAAGTACTGATAAATTATTGACGGTCAAAAATTCGTTGGTAAAAGTGTTATCGGTATATTTTATTGATGAAATTTTTGTTTTATCAGTAATTATCGATAGAATTTTTTATCGATAAATATCGTGATCTTCTTCCTCACTCTCGCTCTCCATTTTCTTCTTTCTTTCACTTTTATCGCACTAGAAGAATTAACACATTCAAAACAACGAAGTTGATAAAATTTTGGGGGAAAAATTATTAAGATTCATGCCAAACAGCAACGTTGCATAGTGGTGGAATACGATGGTGGAAAACAGCATCGTTACAATGGACAATAACGGCGTTGGACGATGGTGTTAGCGCTTGGAGCGTGAAAGAGGAAGAAAATAAGCATTGTCCCTCCCCTACGCATGTTAGAGAAGAAGAAGATGGAGTGGAAGACCTCAATGACGTTGGTGGAGACGAAGACGGTGGTCTAGCTAAACGAAGATGGAGGCTTATAACTACAGTTTTGTATGTTGCCGCGAGGAGATGGGGGTGTAATTGGGTTGCTTTTATTATTTTGATAATGTGAGTGTGTAGAAGTTAGTGGCACGAGTTGGTGACCACTGGAGGTTGGTGTTTCAGTTAATTGTTTGTTAAGTTTGATTATTTTAATTGAATAATTACTTTGAATTCTAGAACTTTGAATTGGAGGATAAATGTGTATGTTAAGACCACTTAGGAAAGGTAATGAGATTTGTGTCTTACATCTTATGATTGGTTAGAAGATGCATAATATTGAGAATGTATTTGTTTAAGATGTGAACATGAAACTATGTTATTTCCTTATATTGTTGTCGTCATGTGAGAACTTTTTGTACTATGCTACCTTAAGGATGTTGGAGTCTTGCATAGAGACAGAGATTTGAGTATCACCATTCCTCCTGTGCGAGGATTCGAGAGGATTGAGTGTCTCGCCCAATGGTTTTGGCTCGTGTTGAGTACAGTGCATCAATGCACGTAATACTCGTTAGTCCTTGAGAAGTTGGAAAGATAGGTCTGAAGTTGTGATAGAAGACAACTCAAATCGCCCTATTATTAAGAACGAGTTAAGACGACATAATGCAAGGAAACAACATTGGTTTATGAATGATTTGATTGTGATGTAATGCTATGATGAGATATGTTTCTATGATTATTTTACTCTGTGATTAATATGATTATTGTATATTATGATATTTCTGATTGCTTACCCTTGGATGTTGTGGTTGTGGTTTTCAGCTACAATGATCGTACTTGTACGGAAGTAGATGGTGTTACAGATAAGACTAGATCTGAGTAGCTGACGAGAGTTAGGATGTTAAGTTCGGAAATTTATTATTTATTTTTTATTATTTAAAAGTTTTCAAACATAATATTTTTATATAAAAGTAATATTTTGAAATTTTGAGACGACGTTTATAGTTATATTTTTTGTTTTCCATATTTTAATTGAATAAAATTTGATTATTCTAAATAAATATTTTATATATATTTTGGAAAAACTTTTACATTGGTAACATTCCAGTAAACGTGTTATAGTTGTGGAAGTTGTAAGAAAATCCCTTAAAATATCGAATTGAAGTTTAGCCAAATGCAGCACTTCTTACAGAGATTGAGGTTTATGAAAGCGAGATAGAAAAAACTTAAGGTGATGGAGTGACATAAAAAAAGAAAATGATAAATGGTGTAAAGATTAGTGTTGAACCTTAGCAGCGCATTTCTTCAAGATGCCAAAGGCGCGAAGGATGGGTTGAGGCATGCGTTCAGAATGGCCACCAATATCAAAGTTCTGCAACGATCTCTGAGTTTGTGCTCCCCATAATCTAATAATTAACAAAACATTCTCAGAACAAAAACATAAGAAATACAAAAACAATGCATAGAAAGATTAAATAACTTGTCCAAAGGAACTTCGATTGATCCAAAGCTATCTTTTTCTTCTCTCATCATCATGCTCTTCTATCCTTCAAATCTAAACCTTTCAATATATTATATACTGTTCTAATCAGACAGTTTCCTTTTCCAGATTTAAAGCAATTTCCTAATCTGCACAATAATAATATCAGCAATGCCGTCCGACCAGGAATCCATCATACGGATCAATAATTCTCAAAAATTAAACTCACACTGCACTTCTATTTTCATCCATCCTTTTCTTACACCAATTATTAAATATTTCTAAAATATATTTTGTTATATATAAAAATTAAATAAATGGCATTAATTGTTATCTTTTTAATTTATGTTTAATAGAAAAGAAAATTTTCAAAATAAATGATAAAAAAACATTTTTAAAATTGGTATTTATAATATCTAATCCTCTCGCTTAATGAATTTAGTTTCAATGAAACAATTAAAATCACTTAAAATAATAATTTATAATTTTTTTCTTTTACTCTAAAAGCAACTTTAAATAGGTTGTCACGTGTGCTTATACATTTAAGTCCACCCTTAGAAAATAATTTACTTTAACTCTTTTCTATTATTCCTATGTGCGTGTTTCTTATCAATGTTTGTCAACAGATACATCTATTTTCAATTCAATTAATATGAACATTAATTTCATTAAAAAACTTTGACGTCAACTATTCTACTTAAATTTTATGGTTCTCATTTTATTTGATTGAAGGTATGTTTGAATTTACAATTTTTCTAGGCAATTCATAATAATTTAATGTGTGTGTGTTTCTTATCAATGTTTGTTAACAGGTACATCTATTTTCAATTCAATTAATATGAACATTTAATTTCATTAAAAAACTTTGACGTCTACCTGAATTTTATGGTTTTCATTTGATTTGATTGAAGGTACGTTTGAATTTACAATTTTTCTAGGCAATTCATAATAATTCACTATGGGTGTGTCTTATCAATATTTGTTAATAGACAATTTATTTCCGTAATTTTTTACTATGTCTTAAAATGTGAAAAATTATTATAATGTCTAAAATTATGATGTTAGACTATTAATTATAATAGGTCAATTTTTATTCACTAGTGCAGAAAGGGTTTTAGATAGTTTGTTATTTTGGGATTTTAACGTCTTTTTTACAATCGACGTCATTACGGGTGACGTTAATGGGACTTCGAATTTCCATATAACAAACGTCTATGTAGGCATCAGTTAGTGTCATGTCCGACATCAATAGACGTCGGAGTAGGCCTTAACGACGTCTAATAGCACCATATAGACGTCGGTGTGGGAACCAACCGACGTCTAAGAACACTATAAAAACTTCGAACATGTCACTAACCGACGTTTAAGGTCACTATAGATGTCCGTGTATGCATTAACCGACGTCTAATATAGTCGTTGTGTTTTAGTGCAGTTTTATTCCTGTCTTTGGATAGCCTAGTAGCACACTCTGTCTTTGCTAGTTTCCCAAAAAAAGGCTTGCGTCTTTTGAATTTCTCATGACATTTCAACCAAAAACCGAACCTGGGTTCTTGCCTAGTTCCATTTTCAATCGCAAGAGGAAAAAATTACAGTGAAACGATAACTAGGCAACGACCCAGGGTCGTTTTTGGGTCGAAACGCCATAAGAAATCTAAAAGACGCCGTTTTTTCTAGGAGGTAGCTAGCAAAGGCAGAATGTGGTACTACGTTACCCCAAGAGAGGAACAAAACTGCACTAAAACACAATACAAGGAAATCACATTTTAACCAGTTGAATCAAAAGATAATCGATGAAAGACAAATATAATCGGACTAAAACAAAGTTTAAACGGTTTAAATAAAAAAAGACGCACCTGGAATGCAATGTCGCAAGAGAGAAAAAAGACGCACCTGGATGTTTGCGTAACTGCGAGTCTGTGGTTTATTTAACATGAATTTAGGCGTCGGTTGCAACAGAAATCGATGTCTATAGTCAGTTAGACGTCGATTATCTCACTAATGTGATGTCCAAGATGTTAGAAGTGGGTTCTAGGCCTAACTCAACCCCACAAAACTGGCTTGTAAGGTTTGGTTCATATTTAGCTGGAGGTTGACCACGGTTAGAACGAGGTGGAAGATTATATTGAACAGTAGTAGACTCAGTGTTTGGTGTGCTGATGGTTTCAGGCAGACAAGAATCAATTTCATCTAAATTAGTATTATCAGAGATAGGATCAGAAGGTACCTCTGAAGAGTCAAGCTGAACCTGTGGAGAAGATTGAGTCAATTGGTTATGATCAGAAGACATTGTATTATCCAGAAAAGAAGTGTCCATATTTAGAATTGGCTCACTTGCTGCAGAATGATCCTCACATGATAATATATAATCAAACATACTAATATCATGATTATGCAATTCACTTTCATTGCCTCCCTGAAGTGTAGAATCAACATAAAAAAATTCATGCTCATTAAATGTCACATCCATAGAAATATAAAATTTCTTTGATGGTGGATGGTAAGCACGAAAACCTTTTTGAGTTGTTCCATACCCAACAAAAACACATTTGATCGCTCGTTCTTCGAGCTTTGTACGTTGATGTGGGTGTAAGTGAACATATATAACACATCCAAAAATATGAGGTGGTAAATAAACTATGGGAGGAAGGATACAATGATCAGACAACACATCAAAAGGCCTTTGATAGTTAAGCACACTTGAAGGGGTTCGATTAATTAAATAAACGACAGATCTCACAACCTCACCCCATAAATGAGATGGGACATTACCATCTATCAAAAGTGATCTAGTCACCTCTAATATATGTCTATTTTTCNTCTCAGCCACTCCATTTTGTTGTGGTGAATAAGGACATGTAGTTTGATGCAAGATGCCTTTANAGTTCATGAACTCTATTAATTNAGTCTTAAAATATTCNCCNCNATTNTCTNATCNAATAACCTTAATAGATGTGTTAAATTGTGTAACAATCATATGATAGAATGAACGAACCACATCACACACATCACTTTTATGTTTAAGCAAATATACCCAGGTTACCCGAGTNCAATCATCAACAAAACTGATAAACCATTTTTTTCCATCATGTGTAGATTGCGGGGCAGGGCCCCAAACTTTTGTATGAATTAATGAAAAAGGAAAATCAGTTTTGTTATTGCTTAAAGGAAACACAACACGATGATTTTTTGCCAAAACACAAGTTTCACAAAAAAAAATCAGAAATATTGCATTTATGAAATAGTGATGAAAATAATTTTTTCAAATAACCAAATGAGGGATGTCCCAACCGTTTATGCCACAACCAAATTTCTTTTTTGTTTTTATCTTGTATGTGATCATTCGCAAGACAAGTCAATCCTCTTTTATGGTTTTGTCGTGAGACATTTTCCAGATAATACAGTCCTTCACTCTCTCTACCACTAGCAATCTTCTCCTTGGAATGGACGTTCTGAAAAAGACAATGGGTTGGGTAAAACAAGGCAACACAAGAATGTGATTTGGTTAACTTGCTGACGGAGATAAGATTACAGTTTAATGTAGGAACAAATAAAACATCAGGAAGTGATAAGGAGGGTGAGAGGGATATAGTACCTGTACCTTCAATAGGAGATGAGACCCCATTGGCATTAATAATAACACTTTTAGAATAATTAGAGGAAAAACTAGTAAATATATGAGGATCACAAGTCATATGATCAGTAGCACCTGAATCAATTATCCAATCACTACCCTTAGTAACAACAGAAAGATTAAGAGCAGAGTTAGATAGACCTGACTTGGTCACAAATCCGACAGCAGTAGAAATATAACTCTTGGAAGCAGCGGAAGTTCCAGAATTATGTTTCTCCAATTGATTGTCATCGGAAGAAGACATCAGAATTTAACTTTTAATCAGCCTTTTGCATGCACCTTAGACGTCGGATACAAGGGGCGTCGACGTCTACGGTGCTGATCGGAATGACTTTTCAATTCCGGTCAGGGAAGTAGACGACGGTTGTCCTGGAGCGCCGACGTCTATAACATTTTAGACGTCGATCCCCTACTACTGGACGTCGAAGTGCCTGCGAGTTTGGTGAGTAGCATTAATTACAGCCACATAGACGTCGTTCCCCCAGAAACCAGACGCCTATATGGCAGAAATTGACTGTCTTCTCGCCTTCCTATCAGGCCCATTGACGTCAAGTTAAGGGAGCACAAACGTCTATAACATTATAAACATCGGTTATTTATTACGTGACGTCTAAGCGCCTAGGAATAAGGTGAAGAGCATTAATTGCAGCCAGATAGACGTCTGCCCCCCTCACAATCGACGTCAATTGGGTAGAAAAGACTGTCTTCTCGCCTACCTGTCAGGCCCTTGGACGTCTGGTTAGGGAAGAACAGACGTCTATATTATAGACGTCGTTTGCCCCAGAAACCGACGTCTTGGTTACCAACTTATTTACGGTAATGTCATCGTCCATTAATATACATCGAGCCACCCTTTAATCGACGTCTTGTGGATGACATTAAAAAATGTTTTTGCACTAGTGATTAGTTATAAAAATTGATTTTTTTACTAGTAGACCCATTTTGATATTTTATTCGATCTAATCCGTCTCAATTTTTAACTCGACATATCTCATCTCAATTTTTTAATTTTGTTATTTATGAAAAAATCTATAGTTTTAAGTAAAGATAAATCTTTTATATCTACTTACTTAAATTTTCTTTTAGTAACCTTTTAAATAATAGTTTAGTTCAGTTTTGATTTTAATTAAGTTCACTTGAAATAATCTTTAATTCAGAAGAATTATTCCTTTTAACAGTTCATTTAATTTTTTCCAACTCATCAAAATATAAGTTAAAACAACTCAACTCAAAAAGTATTGAGATAAAAAAAAGTTTATTTACATAGTAAAGATGGGAAATCACACAATTAAATTAAAACTGAAAAAGCAATTGGGTTAGGCTACTATAGGTCTTGGTTTTTGAGTGAGAAAATCAGAAAATAAAGTAATACCATTAAGAGCAAAGAAATTATCTGTAAGAAAAAAAAAAAAAAAAAAAAACAGGGAAACTGTAAAGCTACACAGACATTAACAAAACGAGTGCCTTAAAGAATGGAGAACAATGTTTCTAAAGAAAACAACAAATATATAATAATAAATAAATAAAAAAAAAAAGCATATCAGATCCATAAACACCAAAGGAGTGAGTAATGTATACAAATAATTGAAAAAAATCTATGAAAAGATTATAAAAAACAGAAATAGACATTAAAAATCCATAATCAAAACCATAGACATAAAAAATAAAATGTCAAGAAATACAATAAAATGTGAAATCTAAGTTGTTTTACAAATAAAATTTAGTAATCAACTTGACAAGCTACAAATGATAAAAAAGTTTCTTCAATTGTTCCATTACTCAGATTTTCACTTCCTCCTCTATTATTAATATTATCACAATAAGTTGCAAACACTTGAGCTTTCAGCATCACCCTTGTTGCAAAAGATATCAAATATAAGCTACGTACTTTGTTTAGTGTTGACAACTTCATAATTATATCAACACATGATGAATAAGTCCAAAAAGCCATAAAATATTAGGATCCTAATATTTTGACAATTTTTTTAACAATTTTTTAACAACAGAACACATGTCATTATTTTATTAGTTTATTTGAATTAATTTTTAAAAAAATATTTAAAACGGATCAATCACAAATTGTCATATATGTGTTGTCAAAAAATTGTTAAGAAAATGTTGTTAAAAGAACTTTTTCCAAAATATTAACATTACTTAAACAATAATATTGACATTAAAAAAAGTCAATGTATACCAGCATGAATAATAACACAGGTAATATTCAATCCTAAACCATAAACCATATAGAAGTGATTTTTTTCTGATATAATAGATGTTTTTTGTTGTAGGGTAACATGAAGTTTACATTAACACAATAAAATGGTGTCAGCATATCATCAGCTACAAAGCATATGAAAACAAAATCAAAATCAAGACAACGAAAGATGATATACCATCAATTTTCTAAATTGGGAAGAAAACAATACACATACAAATAAATTAAAATGAAGATTGGATAGCAATTAACACAATGAGTTCAAAAAATAAAGCAATACCTCATAATTAACATTGAATACCACATAAAAAGAAATTGACAATATATACTGCAAAAAAAAAAAAAGAAGTAACCATAACATAATGCTCATAAAAGCAGAAGATTTGTTGAAACAAAGATTACCCTAAAACAGTAAAAATAAAGCCACAAAAGTTAGTCATAGCACAGAAAAAAAGGTTGACAAACTAAAGAAATAGGAAAAACATCTACCCTAAGCAATTTATGAAAAAATTGGAAATAAAAATCATCAAAGTTCACTTTAAATGTAGGTTATATATTTTCTTTAGTGTTGACAACTTCATAAAACATGTCAACACATAATCAATTAGCCAAAAAACTGATAAAGAAAGAAGATTAATTCAGAAATTTGACATTATACACTAAGACTAATGTTAAAAAAATTAGATGAACAATTTCATGAAAAATACGACAGACATAATGAAAATGAATAAATAATTGTTTTTCTTTTCTAATAGAAAGATTTTTTTTTTTCTATAGATGGCATGAGATTAACACAATAATATGTGTCAACAGCTCATTAGCCACCAATGTATGTGAAAACAAAATCAGGACAATAAAAATTGGGAAGAAAATAATACACATAAAAATAAATTACAATGAAAAATTGATACAAATTAACAAAATGACTTAAAAATAAACAACATCTCATAATCAATATTTAGTAGCAAATAAACGATATGCAATATATACTGTAGAAAAAATTACCCATATCCAAAAAAAAAAAACAGAAACCAAAAGGAAAACAATAAAGAACTATAACCAGAGAACTCAAAGCTATAAAAACAGATATCGAAATGAAAAAAAGAAAACTAAAAAATCTACTCAAAGCAAAAAAAAAAAAAAGTAGAGGCCAAAATAAAAAATGAAAAACGGTAACCAATGAACTCAAACCTAAAACACAAAGACAAAAATTAAAACAGTGAAGAAATGTAATGAATGAACTGAAACCTAAAAAACACAGACAAAGGCATACCGAAAGACAAACAATGAATGACAAATCAAAATAGAAAATCAGAAATAAAAAATCATTACAAAAAACCAAGAAATGAAAAAGTCGCACAATCCAAAATGAAAAACGTAAAAAAAAAATCATCTTTCAAAGAAAAAGCATTCCAATATGTGAAAAATCGAAACGAAAAAAACAAAAAAAGAAGCGAGATGGAAACCTTCATGCAAACAACGCAAGATCGAGATAGGGTGGAAGAGAATAGGATGAGAAAAAAAGAAAAAGAAGAGAACAGTGGAAGAGACAGGGTGAGAGCAGAGTAAAAGATAATTTGAAATTGTACACGTGGCAATCAGAGAGAATGCCATGTGTATTGTTTAAATTAATAATAGAATTTTTGTTTAAAAACAATTTAAAGCAGTAAAAAATTGAATTTTAAAATGAGAAATTGAGAATTGTGGTTAAGATAATGCCATGTGTTTTATTTTTTCTATTATATATATATATATATATATATATATATATAT
>NC_028358.1:28365072-28428616 GCF_000741045.1 Vigna radiata var. radiata
ATATATATATATATATACATACATATATATATATATTGTATACGTGTGACCATCCGATTAGTTAAGAATTGCACGGTCCACCATCCAACAAGAAATTTATCAGTCCAAAATAATCATTAATTAATAATTAATCTGGTTGATAATAGTTCTTAATGGACAGTTAATAAAAATAATTGTCATTTATTAACATTTAATAAGAATAATCTTTATTACAAAGTTATTATGTAAAGTAACAGTAGACAATTTTGAATGTTTTGAGTCGAAATCTCAATCTTACTGAAACATTTTGACATCCCCATAAAACTATGAGGAGCCAGACGAGCGCTCGGTCACCGCATCGCAACTTTGTATCATTATGAATAGAGTTTAGATTTTGGACATTGATTTTGACCGCACGCCGGAAAGGCTCATGGCATTGGTGCCGTTGGTTGAGGATTAACAAAAGCTGAGTGGAAAATCTCTAAGTAAACTTTCTCATCAATATTTTATTATTTTACTACCTATTCTAGTTATATGATAATCACATAGATCTTAAAAAAAATGTGATACATGCTAATTTTGTCAATTATTTAATGGTTACGTCAACGTCCAGTGGAGGTCACAAGTTCAAATACATTGAAAAAACATCAATTGATCAAGTTGCTTATGCCACCATTGATGCCAATTTGTTAAGAATCTCTGAAACAATAATATCAGGGCTTTTCTTTTTCAGATATTGGGACGAAAGTTCTTTCAGGCAATGTTTAAAGCTTCCAAATGACAATCAGTCCTTCCACTTCGGATGCGGGATATTCCACGGTGACCGTGATACATTCTAATATGAATTTTTTAAATGTTCAACCAAAAATTGGACGGTCTCGTTTGTTTGACCATCCGACCTTATAACTCAAACTATAATTTCATTGCTTTAACAATTCAAATTCCAATTGTTATTTTATTTTTGTGTACCAGGATCTAGCGTCTAGTTTTCAACATGGAAAAAAGTTTTAAAAAAGACTCCTATCAACATAAGAAAAAAGTTCTAAAAAGAATTCTTGTTAACATAAAAAAAAAGTTCTAAAAAGAACTCTTGTCAACTTAGAAAAAAAGTTCTAAAAAGAACTCTTATCTAATATAGGAAAAAAGTTTTAAAAACAACTCCTATCAACATAGGAAAAAGTTTTAAAAAGAATTCCTATTAGCTATCACTCGGCCTAGAAAAAACATCGAAAATACAACGTGAATGATCTCTCTCAAGTTCAAAATAATCTCTTCCCACATTATATCGTGCTTGGACTTGGGAGGCTTGTGCAGTATGACCACCTAGTCAGCCAAGGACCAAGCTGTCGACCATGATCGAGCTGTCGACCATTCGACAAGGAACCTACCGATCCAGAACAATCATTAACTGGTAATTAATCTGGATAATAATAGCTACTAATGGACAGCTAATGAAAATAAATGTCATTTATTGACAATTAATAAGAATAATGTCATTTATTGGTGATTAATGAGTTAGACCTAATGGTAAGCTCATTATAATATTTATAAATATTTGTATGACAGAAAAGTAGGTAATTTGAACTCTACTCACTGATCATTATAAATATTGATTCATTATAAATATTGATTATATATATATATTTATTTATCCTAAATATCTTTTTATGTCATATATCAACATAATATCAATAAAAAAAATTGGATATATCGGTTATTTTTAAAATTTTATTTATCAACAGTAAATGAAATTTGTTTTACCTAAAAAAAATTTCATCAATAAAATTTGTAGATAAAAAGAGGAGCAAATTTTCTGTTCACTATCTCTCTTCATAAGCCACCCATTATTTTTCTCTCTCTCGCGGGCTACCAAATATCACGAACCATCGATCTAGTGTGTTGCAAAATCGTGAACCACCTCGCAAACCAAACTAGAAAATGGAAACTTCCATGTCCCTTTCTCCCTCTCCTGCAAGCCATAAGTAGAAACTACTACCAGACTCATTGTGAACAAGACGTAGCGGAAGCCATCGCGACTCTCAAAACCACCACTAGTAAAAGGTACACTGCGAGCCAAACCCACCATGATTCCAAGATGACAAAGAGTCATCTTGCCTCCACCACAGACAATGAACCAGATTGCATGATAGAGAGACCATCACAAGCCAGCCATTCTGATAAGGTCACCACTATTGCAAGAGCTCTGATGTCACATGCATGTTGTCTAGGAAGAAGAAGCCTACACTGTTGCTGCTAGTGATTGGATTGGCATAAATTCTAATAAGTTTATCCCCAAAGTTTTATTATCACTTATAATGATGGATTTAGTTAGATTCCGAACAAGTTACTCCTTTTATTTGTAATTTGTTGATTTTTCTAAATTGAGAAAGGTAAAGAAAGAAAAAAAGAAAAAGAACTAGATTGAGATATTTACTAACAAAATTTACCAACAAATTTTTTTTATAATTATTGATGAATTTTTTCTTTTGTAATTACCTAAAAAATAAAATTTTATCAATAAAGTTACCAACTATAGTATTATTGACGAATTTCAGTTTGTCAAATACTTATAAAGAAAGTTGTTAGTGACAAATTTTTTACTATAGTATATATATGGTATATTTGATTAAATAATATACATTGTTATTATTACGTCGGTATGATAAGTTTTTATTATTTTTTTATAAAATATTTTATAGAGTTTAAAAACCTTATAAACATATTTGATATTTTTTATGGAGTATAATTCAATTTATACTCAGTACTCTTCTTTCCAATTTTAAAACTCTCTTAGTGATTTAAATGTAAATTTCGGATTCAAATAAGAACACTAAAAAATTATAAAATATAATTAATAAAACTTGACTGTGTGATTATGTCATTTGCGTTTTCACGTGGTAAATTGTCATAAATTTAGAAATTAGAAAATTAAAGTCAATAATTCATTATGTCACGGCGAATTATGTTAAAGGAGAAGTTCGGGGCGAAATTAAGATTGGTAATTATTATATAAACATTATTAAACACCCACTTTTCATCTCCTTCCCTAATAGATAGTTGATATCCGCAGATATTTACTACTCGAAACTTACAGATAACGGTTATTTTAATATCCGCTTATAAACAGATCGAGTGCGGGTATTATACTATCTGTATCTGCGGACATCCACTATCCGCAAAAAGTAAAAATAAAAATTTAATTTTTATTTTTTAAGTTAAATTTAATTAAAATTAACGTTAATTTATATTTTACAAGGTTAAGTACTATATGAAGTATACCGATTGAAATTGTCATTAATAGGTATTAATAGCTCATATTGTTTTACTCTTTATAAAATATACGATATTGGTTATTGATTATTGGGTTTGATTGCCTAAAAATATACTACACTAATCAATAGGTTGTCTTACTCCTTACAAAATACATGGTACCATATTAATTATTGATTATTAGATTTGATTGATTGTCTAAAAGTATACTGCACTAATGTCTAGATACAATATTTTTCTTCTATCCTAATAAAATTTAGACCACTTTTATATATTGAACGTCTGAGTGGATGACATTCTCAAAAGAATTGAAGATCAAAAAAGAACAAAACAAAGAAAGATGACCCTCAAACCAATTCAACCGAAACAAAATTTAAATTTTAATTTATATTTAATTTATATTATATTATATTTTATATTTTTTTTAATTCTATTTAAATTTTATTTTAATAGTTTATAAAAATAACTTTTTTTAATATTTGCAGGTCATGTAGATAACCACAGGTTTTAAAATATTATAGGATATTTTTTAAACGAGTATTTGTGCGAGTAATGGATCAGATAACAGATGAAACTTTTTTTGTCGAGTCAAATTACGAGTAAATACTATCCGTGTCTGACCCGACCCGTTGTCTTCCCTATCTTATACAGATTCGACGCCTAAGCAAGACAGAAATATGAAAAATTATTTACTACAATTACAAATTTGCAATTCGAAAGCAATTGGAAATAAATGCAGGGACAATAAATAACATTTTTCTCTTTATGTGGGTAAGTACGTTTCTTCAATACATTGTCTCGTTACAAATTTGTAAGAGCTCTTCCCTCACGAATATCAACTAAGGAAGCCAAAATTATTGAATATTGGATTGCCATTTCTCAATCCAGTCAATGGGTATGGTTAAAAATTTCTACCTCAATGTAGCCGATGATGAAACAAGGAATTATCAGAACAAAACATTATGAGCCATTCAATCGGATGGTCCAAGCATTTTCTCAGGTACCACAAGCTTGTCAAACTCTTCTGAGCTCAGCACTCCGAGTTTCAGTGCAGCTTCCTAAACAATCATTTCAATTTGAATATTTAGTCACAACAATTTATTGGACATCCACCAAAAGCATAGAAATTATTAAGGAATCATTCATTCATATAAACAACACAAGTACTAATGACGGTGACCAGTAGAGGAGTTTAAATGGTTCTGCGTCTACAAGGATACTCGTATAAAGAATATGCTTCTTAAATTTTGATTTGTTAAAAGAGAGGTAAGAATAAGCAAGACAAACAGAAAAACAAGTATAACTGGGCATCATTGTCACCTTCAGAGTAGTCCCCTCTTTGTGGGCTGTCTTGGCAACTGCCGCTGCCTTGTCATATCCAATTTTCTGTAACAAACAGAGATTTATTTAGTTTCAAAACAATTAGAAAATTATGAAGTTAAAGGAGTAGACGCGAGGAAACTTACTGGGTTCAAGGATGTGACGAGCATAAGTGACTGCAAGGTGAATTAAAAGTAAACATTAAATTAGCACAAGGGTGTAAATCTAACTGGCATTATCTGAAGATTTGATTCAAATAAGTCAGCAACTCACCTCATGCAGTAATTTTGAAATTCTTTCCCTATTAGCTTGAATGCCTCTCACGCAATTCTTTTCAAAGGAAGCAGATGAATCTCCAAGCAGTCTCAATGACTATCACAATAAAAATAAAGATTAGGGTTTTCCGTACATCTTTTAGGGAATACAGTAGAATCTACTAATTTATATTGCAAAATTTGGGAGTAATCATAAAAGCCACCCTGGTGTCGTTATTTTGAACATGCCCTAGTGTTTGGTGCATCACCTTATATTCATCACGACATACACATGAACAGTATAGAAAACAAGAAAAGTAAAACCTAATAAAGCATCTTTCATCCCCATTTCCTATTTTACTGCCATGGCAAAGAGAGAATCTAACTTTCCAGCCAAGTCCACCTGACTTATAACAAATTTTCTGATGCGAACTGACAGAGGAACAATATAGAAATTAACTTACGCTCCCGTATATTAAGCTTAGTGATGCTTGAACAATTTCGTTTTCTATAACCATGTGTGGTTGTAGTTTTAGAAGTCCAAGTGTAAGTATACAAAATAGAATTCAGTTTCCTTTTCATTACATTAATCTGACAGCCAAAGTAATAATCTCTAGCTAAGCTTTATAATTTCTCGTAAAAAATTGAACCACTGTGATTGATAGATTAACAATAACATAACACAATTATTATATACAACACATACATGCAGGAGACAACTGGCAATCATTGGCTTGAACACATTGAGCTCAAAATGACCATTTGATCCACCCACTGTAACTGCAACATGGTTTCCCATGACCTGAAATTGATATTTCATGACACCAATTCAGAAAGTTCAAGTAACCAAACTGTGTGATTTATTACCAAGTCATGTAGACTGTGTGCTTATCAGTACTTCATTAATAAGTATTTCAATAAAATGAAGTCAATTGATGTCTACCTGTGCACACACCATTGTCAAAGCCTCACACTGGGTAGGGTTAACCTTCCCCTGAAACAGAATATAGCCGTGGCTTAGAAGTCAAATTCCAATTGTAATGCAAATAAAATAGTGAACTATAGCAAGTAACAAGAAAACAACTGGTCTATGTAACAAATATAGTTTCAGTCAGCATGAAAATCTTACAGGCATAATACTGCTTCCCGGTTCATTTTCAGGAAGAATGAGTTCACCAAGACCGCAACGTGGACCACTATATTTGGATAGTAATTAAAAATCATAAAAGAATATGATTAATGTTCTATTGAACATAATAAGCAAACCGTCAATCAGTGTCATATAAGTAGCACCGTACCTTCCTAATAACCGTATATCATTAGCAATCTTCATCAAAGAGGCGGCAATGGTGTTAAGGGCTCCACTGGTTTCGACAAAAGCATCATGGGCAGCCTGCAAAAGGAGAATATTAACACACCACAAGCCAATGTTTTACTGCGTGTGAAGCAACTTCAATGAAAGAATCTGACGTAATGAAATAACACGACACATTAAATACAAGGAGCGGAAAAGTTGAAGTAACAAACCAAGGCCTCAAACTTATTTTCTGCCGTAACAAAAGGAAGATTAGTTTCGTCTGCCACAGCTGCTGCTATCTTAGCATCAAACCTGAATTTCATCCAGAAAACTGTCACTGTTTATCCAAATTTATTGCTTCAAAAGTTGAATTTTTTTCAGCCTAAAAGGGAAGGCCGGTGGTAGTAGTTATTTTCACAATAAAACAAACTCATAAACATAAGGTCTCTAGAGGGTATAGAAAATATCCATTTTTAAACAATTAAATCCATAATAAATTAAAATCAGTGGTGGAAAATGTGCATGCATGTCAGTCCAGGCAACTTCCATTAGTTGATGGTACCGAATGTACGAATGTAGACTGCAAATATACTAAACAGAATGAAAAAGAAAACTGCTACCAAATTCATTTTGGTAAAGAAACATATAGCAAATTACAAAAATAAAACAACACACCGAAATGTTAAAAAGGTAAAATAAAAGAACCACCACTTAGTTATCAAAAAACCATACATACCCCTTCTTCGTATTCAATCCAGTCCCAACAGCTGTACCACCCTGGGCAAGCTGTTCATCAAGTAACATCTCTGCTTAGTCAGAATCAGAACACCAAACGAAAATAGTGAAGAACAACCACTAAGCTTTTGTATTTGCTTGTCTAACCTGATACATGCGCGGCAATGTGCCAATTACTCGATCAATACCATACTTCACCTGCAGATGAAGGAAAAAGTAACGAGAAATCACTCCCCAAGTACTGTCAGTATTTTTACAATGCAACACCAATGATAGTGATATTACAAAACTCCACGAGCTAAACATAAGCAAGCTTACTTGTGTTGTATACCCACTAAACTCCTGGCCAAGAGTCAAAGGTGTTGCATCTTGAGTATGAGTGCGTCCAATCTTGACAATATCTTTGAATTCAATTGACTGCCAATATTTTTAAAAAAATAAAAAAGAAAAAATTAAGTACAACTGATATAACAAAAACAATGATAAAAGAACTTGAGGAGAACCAATTACAAAGTCAAATGCTTTCAGTTTATAGGATTCCATCTTAGAGGCTTATGTTTTATCAAAGTTAGAAGATTCCCAACATGTTTTCTTTCATATTAATTCGTTAGATATCTTGAATGCAAATTACATACTTGGCAGCCCGAAAGAAAATTCGAGAAAAAGAGCCAGAGAAAACCACAAGCTTAGAGTAGCACTAGAAAAATTTACCATGCTAACTAGGAAACTTTTATATACCGTGTTGGCAGTATTAGTATCGGTAAAATGGCCAGAAACCCAGATCCATTAGGTAATCATATTAAGACAAAAGAATATAAATCAATTAAGTACCTTTACATTACATATTTCAATGTAACACGAAAAAAACAAGTCAGGTATTATGCAGATTACTCAAAATCCCCTCCAATCAGGATGGTACAACTCACAAAATGGGAGGAGGGGGACTGTAATCTATCCAAAAGCTAGCAATTCTAAAAGTATAAACTAGAATTCAAACCTTTGAGTTTAGGGTGCCATGTAAGGTTTTCAGGCTGGGGATTAATCTTGAGTTTATTTCCATTGCAGCTGCAATGTGCATTACCTTAAAAGAAATAAACAAATACAGATTATAAAGAAATCAATATTCTAAAGTTACCAGAATAGTATGTAAACAAAGTATAAGAAACACTTTATCAGGAACTGTACTGCGTTGAAGGCGAACGAGCCTACTCAATAAAAATTCGGGAACATGTGACTGTAAGGTGCTTACGGTTGGGAATGTATCATTAGAAGACTGTGATCTATTGACATGATCATTTGGGTGCACAAACTTGTCACCACGCTTATGGCCAAGAATCTCTGCTGCTCTGTTTGCAATAACCTGAAAAGGTCAGAAAAATAAAAAATCAATTTTTACAACAGAAAATGAGAACCTGATACTTCAGAAATGTTCCTTGGGAAAAAGGAAACAGATTTTCAAGAGTTAAATACAATTACAAAAAAATCTAGGACCCTTAATGTGTTTTGTTCTGTAATATATTTGTAGTCAGAGCATTCAGGTTTGGTGGTGCTGACATAGTAGCAACAAGCAAGCACTAACCTCGTTAGCGTTCATGTTACTCTGAGTGCCACTTCCTGTTTGCCATACAACGAGAGGAAAATGCTCGTTTAGTTTTCCCTCTGCAACTTCTTGAGCCGCTTGCATTATCGCTTTTCCAACGTTGGGATCAAGACCATAGTCCATGTTCACCTGAATTAGGAAACAAATGAATCAATTGAAAAAGGACAGAACAATAATGAGAAGGCTACTGATTAGGTTGAAATCCACGACCAAAAGACAAGTTTGAAAACGATTATGGTGAAGTGCATGCAGAAAAGGCGAAAACGTTTATTGAACCTTAGCAGCGCATTTCTTCAAGACGCCAAAAGCGCGAATGATGGGTTCGGGCATGCGTTCGCGGGGGCCACCGATATCGAAGTTCTGCAACGATCTTTGAGTTTGTGCCCCCCATAATCTAATGAACAGTGCATAAACACGATAGAATCGGGTGAATTATTCAAAAGGAAAAAAAAATGAAAAAGGAACAGGTAAGGGTGGGGAAGAGGAACTTGTCGGAGGGGACTTGAATGGGTCCGAAGGTGTCTCTTTCTTCTCTGAAGGAAGAGGAGTAGGATCTGGAAGAGGAAGCAAAACGCAGAGCAAGGAGCGTCGTTGAGTTGGATCCAGCTGATAAACGACGCGACACCGCGTACAGCGCCATGGTTCAGTTTAAGTGTGCGGTGGCGGGGGGCGGAGGAGTCACCGGAGAATAGTAGTAGTGAGACCAATGGAATTTGATACAATACTGCAAAAGTTAAGAACAGGGAAAAGTAGCCAATGAAGATACAACGCGACTGCGCAGTCTTCTTGGTAGTTGGAGCAGAAATGAATAGAAAAGTAATTTGGGCTTGCTATTGGCACCCCGTTATTCAACAAAATGGGCTTTCTATTTTCGACGAAAATATTTTCACTTGAACAAGTTTTCGTTGTATTGATATCTTTAAAAAAAAATAACGATTATGTAGAAGGTTTAGACAGTAGCAAAAAGTTATATTAACACCAATTTTTGACACTATTTTGACAAATACACGTGTTAAAATGTGATTGGACGATTTCAAATTAAAAAAAAATGACTAATGGAACGTTGAGACAAGGGCATATTTGGTAGTAAAAAACCAAAATTTGGTTTCGCGGTTTCTTTTCTCTCATGGGAGACGTTCTCTCTTCATTCTATGAAGCATTGCCTCTTTTGGTGTCGTCTACCATTGCTCGCTCATCAATCGGTCCTCTTGCTTTCATCTACCATCGCTCATCACTTTTGTTTTCGCCGTCGTCAACCATTGTTGTGGCCTTTGGGTCGACGGAGAAGCCCTTTGTGTCGCCGTTGAAGCCATCAATCTCTGTCACTCCATTTCTTTTGGTCATCACTTTGGGTTTCGATGTCGTCAACCATTGGTGTGCCTTGTTTGTCGTCGTTGAAGCATTTTCTCTCGACGTTGAAGCCCTTTGTGTCAGCGTTGAAGCCCTATTGTTTGTCGTCTTCGTTTATTTTGGTAAGTGTAACTGGACCACATCTCAGCATCTTCTCCATTTACTTTTTGTTCATTCACAAACCCTAACGATGTTGTGGACAATCTTGTTTTGTGCATGTTATGAGCGCAGGCCCAATGGCATCCTGAGAACGAAGTGTAAGATTGAATGTAAATTTTGTGCTCTTTTCATATGGGTGATGTTTTGAGTTATAGTATTTATTATATTTTTGTTAATGTTTTGTAGTGGCGCCTACGTGTCTCAATGAAATCGGCAACCCTTCTTGAAATGAATACTTTACTGCAAGACGCTCACATAGAGCGTATAAGGATGACCCTTTTTCATTAGTGTGTACAAATTTTAAACCTTGTTGAGGTGAATTTTAAATTGTTGAATTATACGGTGAAATTGTGGGTTGGGAATGATGTTAGTTTTAGGGTTAGTCAACAAATTGTTCCTTTTACTGTTGTTGATGTATTTATGGCTACCAGTTTAAGTATGGGTGGTCTAGATGTTCCTTTGGATGAGTGTGTAGTTGGATTGGTTGGTGAGATATTTAATCCCAAACCACTACAAAACAGGATTTGATTGACATGTTTCATTTGATTGTCAAAGATGAGGAGATACATGTTGATGTAATGTGTAGGTTGTACATTTTAATTTGTTTAGTAACATTTTTTTGCCTAGGAAATCTAAATATGTCGCTAACATGCCTTGTGCAGTGTTAGACGACTTAGATAGTTTATGTTTGTATGATTGGGCTTCATGTGTACATAAATACCTTGTACAAAGTTTAAATAACTCAATGAAGATTATGTCGGGACGAATCAAGAAGTCTCTCAGTCTTAGTGGGAACGTTGTTATGTTGCAGGTAACATGGTTGACTGAATAATCTATTTGAAAGCATCTTAGAATTTGGCTAATGGTTTGTTTTGATAATTGAAGGCTTGGGCGGTGGAAAGACTGTCTTTGCACCGTCATACTACTCACAAGATGTTCCCCGTATATGGCGTTGGTACCTATAGTACACGAATGTAAGTATCAATTTCATTGTTAACAATATTTGATGATTTTGTTAATTATATCTAAAGTAAAATGTATTTTGTTTCAGGAGGAGTTGCGTCAAATTAGAAAGAACTATGTAAAGTATTGGATCCTAGACAACGAGAACAGTAGAATATTGGAAGCACTAGATGAATATGAGTTGTTGTAGGATTGAATAGATATGTAAAACTTTTATATGTATTTAGACCAACAATGATATATGTGTTCATATTAAATTGTAATATGTAATGATGGTTACAAACAAGGATAAATGTATACCAATTGTTATTTGAATTCCATACCAATAATATCCAATCAATATTATGTCCAAACGTGATTGCTCACACCCAACACACACCTAAACAACAAAAATAAGACAAAACAATTAAACCTTTAAAAAAAAATTGACAATTCACATAGTGGTCCCCTGTGTACTAAAAACTGGCTCCTGCAGTACAACTTTATTTACAAAAACCCAATTTTGTGCGCGTAAATGTTTACACACCACTTGTAAACATTTAGTGTTTTTTTTAGTGCACTTGTTTTAGGACTTCAACCAAGTACTTGTAGTTAACACAATTACTTCCTATATGCAAGTTGGGGTGCCCAAACGTGATTGCTCATACCCAACACACACCTAAACAACAAAAACAAGACAAAACAATTAAATCCACATAGTGGTCCCCTGTGTACTAAAAATTGGTTCCTGTAGTACAACTTTCTGTACAAAAAGCCAATTTTGTGCGTGTAAACGTTTACACACCTCCTCTAAACGTTTACCAGTGCTTTTTTTAGTGCACTTGTTTCAGGACTTCAAACCAAGTACTTGTAGTCAACACAACTCTTCCTATATGCAAGTTGGGGTGCCCAAACGTGATTGCTCACACCCAACACACACCTAAACAAAAAAAACAAGACAAAACAATTAAATCTTTGCAAAAAATTGGACAATTCACATAGTAGTCCCCCTGCGTACTAAAAACTGACTCCTACAGTACAACTTTCTGTACAAAAACCTAATTTTAATTTTGTGTGCATAAATGTTTATAGAACCTCCTGTAAACGTTTAGCAATGCTTTTTTTAGTGCACTTGTTTCAGGACTTCAAACCAAGTACTTGTAGTCAACACAACTCTTCCTATATGCAAGTTGGGGTGCCCAAACGTGATTGCTCACACCCAACACACACTTAAACAAAAAAAACAAGACAAAACAACTAAATCTTTGAAAAAAATTGGACAATTCACATAGTGGTCCCCTGTGTACTAAAAACTGGCTCCTGCACTACAACTTTTTGTACAAAAACCTAATTTTAATTTTGTGCGCGTAAACGTTTATCAGTGCTTTTTTTAGTACACTTGTTTCAGGACTTCAACCAAGTACTTATAGTCAACACAACTACTTCCTATATGCAAGTTGGGTGCCCAAACGTGATTGCTCACACCCAACACACACCTAAACAACAAAAAGAAGACAAAACAATTAAATCTTTGAAAAACATTGGACAATTCACATAGTGGTCTTGTGTACTAAAAATGGGCTCCTGCAGTACAACTTTCTGTACAAAAACCCAATTTTGTTAGCGTATAAACGTTTACCCGTGCTTTTTTTACTGCATCAGTTTCAAGACTTCAACCAAGTACTTGTAGTCAACACAATTACTTCTTATATGTAAGTTGGGTGTCCAAACATGATTGCTTACACCCAACACACACCTAAACAACAAAAACATGACAAAACACTTAAATCTTTAAAAAAAAATTAAACAATTCACATAGTACCAATAAGAAGGCCATGGACTTGAAATTATTCACTCTTGTCCAAATACAATTAGAATCAGTAACCTTCTGTGTCCAATAGTATTGAATAATTAACAATCATTGCAAATGCTGATTGTTCTCCTTATAATTTGCAGCTTTTTTTAATTAAAATAACGATAATTTATTTTCTCGATTAAAAGATAATTAAAATAACATATATTATCATCTTAAAATTTTCAAATGAGATATAAATAAAAATAATATTTTATTCAAAACGTAATATATTTTATGATCTATTCTCATGGAAGATATTTGGAGATTCTATTTCTCGTGATAGTTGCGTAGATTTTTTTGGTTTTCACTCTTCTTACTTTTCTCATTATAAAATAATAATAACATTTGTTTTTCATTTACAATATATATAAAAAAATCGAACCAACAGTTCGGTATTATTTTAAAAAATGTGAAAAATTCAAACCATAATCCTTAGTTTTTAACCTTTAAATTATTTTTTAACAAATCATTTTTAAACTGATTTAGGCTATTTTAGTAATTTTAAATTTAAGAATCAATTTCAAACCAACC
This sequence comes from Vigna radiata var. radiata, assembly GCF_000741045.1. NCBI lineage: Eukaryota > Viridiplantae > Streptophyta > Magnoliopsida > Fabales > Fabaceae > Vigna > Vigna radiata. The sequence goes on from NC_028358.1 coordinate 28,378,365, forward strand.
TTGAACTAAATTAATCCAACTTTACTCACAAATTAATTTAAAATGTGGCGTGAAGCTTTTTAATTTTTTTTGTTAATTTGTTATTACGAGGTGTATTTATTTTATTAATAGCTAATATTTGTGAGAACTCTGTTTAGTGTGTAATTTTTTTTATCTGAAATAAACCAACGATCTAACATATTACGTGATTGGATTTTCAAGCAAATCATATATATATATATATATATATATATATATATATATATATATATATATATATATATATATATTAAAAATGATTTTGCTTTAATAACAAAAATTGAAGTCATCTTTAAATTACAATTGATTTCAATATAGTAGGTGGACAATGATTATTACAAAATTGAAAAAATTAAATAAATTAGATTATGTGAATAAATCATTTAATTCATATAATCAAATTCGCATACCCTACTTACTGAATAGGTGATGAACAGGATCTCTGTTGATAAATTTCGAATAAATTGTATTTAAAGTAATTGTAGTTATTTATTTGGTGAATCAAGAGTGAAAAAACATTTTTTTTATAACGACACTAGATATGCTTTTTTAATTAATAAAAATGAGTAAATGTGTTTTGAAAAGAAAAAAAAAATTACTTAGCAACTTATTTGCAATCATAAATATGTTTTACTCATTAATAAAAATTTTATTTACATGAATTTTATTTTATATTATTATCGTTTAAGATCATTACCAATTGCTAATAATTTTTTATTAAAAATCTCTAGTGATTTTCTTATATCATTATACAAAACACTTTCAACATTAAAAATACATTAATAATGTAATTTTTTAATAATTTATTTATTGTGTATACATATTTAATTTTTCTAATAGACAATAATAATATAGTGGTTGAGGCTTATCCATGATTATAAGAAACACATACCACTTCTAAAAAAACTTTATGAAACATATATCACTTCTAAAAAGAAGTTGTAGTTCATTAAACCATCTTTCATCTATTGAAATACAATTATATTGTTTATGATATTTTATGAATTTAACTTATAGTACTCACATGAACCAGAGATTTTTGAAGGTAGATATTATATCTTGAGACGCATGTAGAAAATTATGTTAGAAGTCCCACATCGACTATAGATAAAACCAATTTATAATATATAAGTGGATGTAAATCTTACTTTATAAGTTAGTTTTGTGGGATTAATACTTTTAATCCACGTCTTAACAAATTATATATGAATGAGTAATGGAGTTCGTTTTTGTAGTTTTGGTGTTGTTTTTGTTATTGTCTCTTAGGAATTGTATTGGAGTATTGGAGATTCTATGAAGTTGGTGAAGACAAAATTGAGTAAATAAGGCACATGCTTACTTTTTAACCTGTCTCCAATATCTGCATGCCATTCCATTTAATTCACGCTTTCAGCCACCAAAACTTCACTTTCATATCCCTTCCACCATTATTATTCATTGCTGCTACACACTGCACACTCCATTTCTAATTCATTCTCCACTTTTCACATTAATTAATTATCACAACAATACAAATAATAATCGTTACTGAAATACTTAGTGCTTATAAATCTTTTTGTTTAAGATAATATAAGAATTTGAAATGATGAACAATATTACAAGTAAGAGTCACTCTGTTATAAATATTATTTGTGTTTTACAAAAAATTAATTAGGTGAGGTGATGGTAGTGAGAATAATTGAAAGGGAGATGCAACAAGGAAGCATTATGGAGATTATATTATAATATAAGAAAGTGTAGTTAAAGAGACAGCACATGAATAAATATGATAAATGCAAAACCATTGGATTCTTTGTGGGTGAAAGTATGAGTGAACAAGTCTCTGACAGCTTTAAAGTAGTATATGACAAAACTGATATTATGATAACCAAAATAGAAAATATGTTTTAAGTGAAGAATTAAAATGGTGCACATGTGTGACTGCTATTTCCAAATCCACCTTCAAACTTTCTTCTTCTGTCAATTTATCATCTCTGCAACCACTTATCATCATCCAACTATCATACCATTTTTTTTTCTGTCTCTTTTGCTTAGCTTTCTCACTTCTTCTAAAACGCAAATCTCTCAGCTTTTCCATCTGCTCAACCTCATCAACTTTAACATATTTTTCATATTCATTAGTGTTTATCAAACTTAACAATTGCTTTCATCTATCTTATATGTTTCTTTTCCTAGTTTTAATATTGGGAGAAAAAAATTTATGGAAAAAACACAACAACAATTAAATCTAAATTTATTTGGTACCAAATATTCATACTAAATTTAACAAAAAATTTTAAAATAAAAATTTATGAATATTTTCTTGATATATGTAGTGTTGAAACTTAAATTTACAATTAAATTTTTAAAAACAATATAAATGTATTTTGAAGAGAAAAAAGTTAATATTTTTTTTATAATAAAAGATAAAATAGGTTAAAATTAAAACTCAAAGTTTTGGATTTTATTTTATTTTCTCTTGTAGGGATATTTTATGGAAAAGAAAAAAAAAATTGATAAGATAGGTTTGAATTGGATAATGTTTGGAGAATGTATAAAATAGATAGAGTGAAGAAAAAATAGGTTTGGTGGGACACGACAATGAAACTCCCTCATGTTCTGACCTGGCAAGCCAAGTAACTCCAGCCTAGCATTTTCCACACATTATTGTTGTGGGTCCCTCTTTTATATTCTGGTCTAATAATTGTAAAATAATGCAAGTGAACCTATGAATAAATAATAATTACTTTCTAATAATTCACAAATACAAAATACAAGTTCATTTAAATAACAATGCTAATTTTTTATTTTCATTTGTCATTGTTATTAATAGTTAACTCCTTTTATTTTAAAGTCAAAATTCTTATTTAGCAAGTCACATGCACGTGTTTGTTCGTATGTAGGCCATTATCATACCAAAATTTTGTTTTATTTTGACTTAAATTTAGTGATATTTTTCATTATAGCCATGTTTTGTGTTTTATCAGAAGTCTATAATGTTTTTTCCATTTATATATGTTGTTTGGTCAAACCATTGTGTTAATTTGGAAGCTAATTTAACTTGCACGTTTTGTAGGTTTGAATTCTAGATAGATAAAATGAAGTTAACCTCAACTTTCTTCAATTTAATAACACCAACGCTTTCACATTGATGTAACTCTAACTTTGTTTATCTTTTTTGGGATTTGATACATTTTCAATCCAACATTTCCAAATTTGAGTATTTTACTCAATTAGCTTTCTAGTAATATTTTTTTAAGCTTCATTCTCATAGTATTTTCTATTTTTTGACAATATGTTATGTTGATTTTTATTTTATTTTTTATATTTTCCTCATTGCAATTTCTCTTTTTGTGTGTTTAACTTATAAAACAATGTTAACATTGTATACCATTTAACATGATAAAACAACAAAATATTTGAAAAGTTCAAAAATACGAAAAAATGAAACGAATTTTATACCTTTAACTGTCCATGTAATAGCAGAGAGATTTGCATGCAAAGTTACATTATGTTGATAAATATGATTTACCTTAACCAATATATATGGTGTAAATCAGTTATGTTTTTTTTTTTACATATTTAATTATGCTTTTAACCTATAAAATCAATTAGGTTAGAAATATAATTGACATGTTTTTATTATAGTAAAGTAGAATAAAATAAAACAATTTAAATTTTAATGTTTTGTGGAGTAATTTATTTTAATTTTTTTATTTTGAAATGTAATTTTTATTTATTAAGATTTTATAGTGATTTTTTGTTTAAAATTTATCTTAAGTCTACTTTATATTTTTAAATTTATTTTTACATCAAAATATTTTATAAAATAATAAATACTAAAACATTATTAAATAATCGATAACATGGTATTTAACTTAAATGGATGACATGTATTTAAATTTTTCTTAACTTTTAATTTTGACATAGGGCACTGTGATTATTTTTTAAATATACAACATTTTAAATATTTTATGTTTGATTACATTAATCAAATTTTTCACTATCTATTTTTTAATTCTAAACAATCATATTTTTTTTCTTCATTTCTTTGTTTTTTTATTTTTTTATTTTCACTCTTCCATTTATTCACTTTCTATTCTTTAATTCAGATAGATTAAAACTTTTCCCTATTAAATAATAGTAAAACCATACATTAAAACGATAAGCTAAATTACCTTTTTTTTATATATATTTATAAAATTTATTTAATTAGTTCCTTATATTACTACATAAATCCTTTAAAGGTGTGATAAAAGTAAATTAAATAGTTACTTAAACATTATTCTCAATGGATTAAATGTGGATTTATGACTTTCAACAACTTCATCAAATACTATTTATAATCAATAAATATGTTTAATTAAACGTTTAATTCACCTAACTTCTCTCATAAACATTTGATATACTCTGCAATAAAATATTATAATATTTTAGAAGTTTAAAATATACAAAAATAAATAATTAATATATTCTAAAGTCATTGATTTCAACTTCCTATAAAATCTCACTTGAGTAATTTGAAAAAACATTTGAATGAATTATGGATTTAACTGTCAAATCATAATAGCTACAAAATGACCAACATCTATTTGAAAAAACACACTTCTTCAATAGTTTATGTTTATAAGATGTATATAAATTGTGTATTAGATAAACCTTTTGCCCGAGCTTCAATAATAAAATTGATAATTGGTTTTCAAAGATACTTACATTAATTAAAATCGATTATTTCGTGTTTTTTTACTAGTTAAAACTTATACCAATAAGATGAAAAAATAAAATTGATGTTATTTCAAAAATTTTAAAAACTTAATTGAAAATTTTAGTAATACAGAGACTAAATTAAATAATTTATATAAATATGAAGAAAGAAAAAGTAGTTTAGAAAAAAAAAAGATATTATGTTCCAAGTATTTGATAAAAAGAAAAATTACATTAAAAAATAACCTCTTTTTTTTTTTGTGATAGGAGAAATGCAAAATTTGTTCCAAAGAAAGCAATGTAAAATTTGTGACACGTCTATTCTATTTGGATACTCCAGACAAGGTTAAATCAGCCAACAGCATTTTTGAAAGATTATTATATTATATCACGGCAATGATTGACGGAGGGAGGAGGAAGTGATCAAATCTGTCACCTGTTCACACACTCACATGTCACTTAAGTAAGAATTACGTAATTAATTAGTCTACGTATCACATTCACCTCAGCGATTAAATACATTCTTAAAATATGCTATTTCTATCAAACAGTTTCTAAATTAATAAAATTAAATAAATAATTTCCAAAATATTGAAAATTATGTACTTTTAAATTGTCAATACTAAAAGTAAATGTATAAATTTAGAGATTAAATAGATAGATATATTAAAGAATGTTTTTTTTGTGTGTCGGCAAGAGGAACCATAAAATTGATATTTTCTGGGTAAACGAAAAAAGAGAAAATGAAAGTGGGAATTGTTGATATTTTATAAGGATAAAGATACTTATACAATATTTTTTTGACAACATTTGAACATCATTATACATGTCATTGTGTGATTGGTTCATGATAATGTCATTATATCATTTGGATCAATCACAACACATATGATTGATGTTTAAATGTTGTCAAAAAATATTGTCTATATCTCATTACCCATTTTATAATTCAGTGTCCTTGTTGTATGCGTGGAAAATTGTTTATTAATTAATTAATATAGTAGAAAATAAGGAAAATGAAATGAGGAGCTGGCATTTTCCTTTATTGTAGTCGCTGTCGACTACCTCCCTCCGTTTGTTTTATTGTTTCTAGTACTTGGTTGGCATTATATACGAAATAGCACTTCTTCTCTTTCTCTTCTTCTGTCCCTATGTTCTTCTTCCTCCTCTAGTTCTACCCTCTTCTTCACTCCACACTCTTCTTCCCTCTCACCTTCCTATTTCTCTTTCTTGGAGAGGGGAACAGACCCATGAAGAGGCTAGTAAGTACGTTGTTAAGAAATTAGAAAAAAAAGGATTTTTCATGGTGGGGTTGTTTTGTTTTCATTTATGTTATACCCGTAAAAAAACCTTTTCTTTTTTCACACAACACCCACAATTGATCTCGGTGATTGTTCTGGATTTTGTAGTGAGTTCCGAGGTTAAATTGTGGTTAATGCCTTGGGTTTTCGTAGTGAATTGTGTCAACCCTTTGTTGTCCAGATCAATTCTCGAATCGAGAAGGATCTCGCCGAAGCGAATTTAGTGAATATTGGTCGGTGATTGATTGCGCCGTGGTTGATTGGTTGTGACATTGTTTTCGTGTCTCTGAAAAATGGGTCCAATGATTTCATTCATCAATGTTTATGGTCTATTGCTTTCTCCCATCCCATGCCTTTTCATAAAAGTCTCTGGCTGGAATTTTTCTATTAATATCAATCCTATGCTAGTTTGAATTACATGTTTCAATTAGGTTTCTAATTATCCTGATTGTACCTATTAATTGCCCTGCTTTTTTTCCTGGAATGTTTCTAAAAGTTATATCTGGTGGTTTAGTTAGCTTGCTTTAAGTTTGTGTTGTTAATTGTTTGGTAGTTCCACAAATATTCCTGGTTTCTTTCCTTTTGAAAATGTGAATTGTTCACATCTTTAATATCAATTAATGTCTTTTGTCCTTTGCTTCTGCAATTACTACTAGCTAGCAATCGCTTTGTTCTCTGGGTAGAAGGCAAAATCTCTTGGAGAGGAAGCCCAAATGGAGTATCTATGTTGCTCTTGAAGCTCTAGTTTTTGTTTTTTTTTTAGAAGTTTTAATGACATTAATTTCATCGTATAATGTTTTGATGTCCTCATTGCCCTTCTTACCGTTCTTACACAATTAGCAGTGTGCTTTAAAATTTCTCCTTTTCCTTTTTCTTTCTAGGTAACTGTGCTTTTACTCATAGTATTAAGCACTGCTGTGGGAGGTCAAGATGATCATGGACCGTGTAAACAGAAAGTGTTGGATCCTAGGCCTCACAGTGTGTCAATCTTGGAGTTTGGGGCAGTTGGAGATGGAAAAACATTGAACACAGTTGCATTCCAAAATGCAGTTTTTTATGCCAAGTCATTTGCCGACAAAGGTGGTGCTCAACTATATGTTCCATCCGGCAAATGGCTTTCCGGAAGTTTTAACCTTACCAGCCACCTCACTCTCTTCCTTGAAAGAGGCGCAACCATCATTGCATCGCAGGTTTTAATCATTAATTTGAATTTTAGCCCCCCATTCCAATTACCTTGTCCATTTCGTAGACAAACACTAAGGGTTACCTGATGATTTTGTTTCTTGCACTCTATCAAAACTGTCTCACGAAATTCAATCAGGGTGGGAAATTCGTGCACTCGGTATTTGGTAGCATTTTATATTTTCAATCAAATCTATTTTGCACTTGTAAGGAAAACGTTATTCAAATTCTTACCAGCAGAATGTTTTTATTTGTGTATCTAATAGCTCTGCTAAGAAAAACGCAGGAGAAACAACATAAAATCTTCAACACCATTCTTCTAACCTTGCCTAATCTTGTAATCCTGCCAGTCTTTTTGGAGCATAAAAAGTGTATATGAAGTGAATTTTCTGCAATCTGCAGACAGAACTTGCCAATAATGTTTACTGGAATGCCAATTCTGCTCACTCCAGAATATTTTACACGTGCCTTTTGTTTTGTATCATTTCAGGATTATGCACACTGGCCTGCAGTGGATCCCCTACCCTCCTATGGTCGGGGAATTGATGTTCCGGGTGGGAGATATAGCAGTTTGATTTATGGACGCAACTTAAGTGATGTTGTGATTACAGGCAGGGATATTCTTCCATTACAATATTGTTATTTCTCTTGTTGAAGTGTTTATAAATTGGATGAACATTGCTGTGCTCAGACTTAAATTGGTAAATTTAATAATTAATAATTGCAACAGGTGACAATGGAATTATTGATGGGCAGGGTTCTGTTTGGTGGGACCTAATCAGAACTCATTCCTTAAATTACAGCAGACCACATATTATAGAACTTATTGGTTCTGATGATATCGTAATCTCAAATTTGACCCTTTTAAACTCTCCTGCCTGGAGCATTCATCCAGTGTATTGCAGGTACAAGTGATTCGTCTTTGTGTGTCTGACCTATTTTTTAAATGGAACTGTTTTTGTTTTACATGAATCTTTTACAATGCATGCAGCAATGTCCGAATCCAAAACATAACAGTTCATGCACCAACCGAGTTCCCTTACACAAGTGGTATAGTTCCAGGTAAATTGATAAATTATTACTTGTGACTTCAGATTTTTTTTTTTTTTTTTTTTTTTTATGTAATACGCAACCCTCGCACATTTGAACCATGAACTTTTTAGTTCTCTAAAGATTTTAGTTAACTAGCAGTAAGAGTTTTAAATGCAACCGACGAAAGGGTGCCTTAATCAATTCTCATATTTGGTGTATTCCATTCTAAGAGATTTTTCTCTAGGCTTTGATATTCCAAATGTGGTTTAGTCATGTAGTGATAGCTTCATCATGTACATTGCTTTCTTGGAGCCTGTTCTGTGAACTATTTTTTCTAGATGAATCTCATTAGTATTTGCTGCTTGCAGATTCTTCCGAGCATGTTTGCATTGACAACAGCAATATTAGCACTGGTCATGATGCAATTGCGCTGAAGAGTGGTTGGGATCAATATGGAGTTGCTTATGGCAAACCAACCTCGAATGTCCACATCAATGGTGTTTATCTGCAATCATCATCTGGTGCTGGCCTAGCATTTGGAAGCGAGATGTCTGGAGGCATCTCTGGTATAACAGCAGAGCATCTCCATATTATAAACTCGACCATTGGCATTGAACTGAAGACAACTAGGGGTCGAGGTGGTTATATGAGAAACATCTTCATTTCTGATACAAAATTGGAAAATATTTACTTGGGTATTAGCATGACAGGATTCTCTGGCTCCCATCCAGATGACAAGTATGATCCTAATGCAGTTCCGGTGGTTGGTAATGTTACTTTTGAGAATGTGATTGGTGCAAATGTTGCTATTGCTGGAAATTTTTCAGGAATAGTTGATTCACCCTTCACTCCTATTTTCCTTTCAAACGTGACATTTTCTACCGGTTCCGAGTCATCTTCTTCATGGTTTTGTTCTAATGTAAAGGGAGTCTCTGAGAAGGTGTTTCCTGAGCCATGTGCTGACCTGAAGAACACACTGTCAAACTTTTCGTCTATTTTTTCTTCTCTACATCCATCGTACAGTTATGTCTCAAGCGCATGAGAAACCATCTCTAAGAATCTAGTCATTCCTTTGATTCAACCTGTACATGAGACACAACATTCATATTCCATCAGGAACTTCATTACAATTTTCCAATAAAATCAAATTCTTGATGTAAANATGTTCTTTCTCTTCAACATTTCAATGAACCTTCCTCTTGTCTGTGCATGAAATATCCGTGTAGAGTGGTGTNAATCCTGAATATTCTATTTATGTACANCCTCGATTTCTTCATTCATGTAAAAGAAATTTTGATGTTGGTGTACAGCCTAAGACGCTACTTTCTTTCAACTCACCATGTGTAATATGGAGGAGTGTTACATGGTTTTCTTGTCCATAGCTGNCCATTGTGAGGGTGTTGGTGTGCTGATTTTGACAAAACTAAGGTTTTCTTTGCATAGTTTATTGTTTATTGATATTGCATTATTTTTTGATTGATAANATTTAATGATGTTCCAATCAAAGCAGGGAGAGAAAANCCTTTGAGTTTTAAGAAATGTTTACTATCAGACTTACATTTACACCACATTCTAAAGAGATTAGATTACAAAACTTTTTTCTTTTACTTAACTGGACCAGCCCTGTCCTGACATTATCAACTTTGAATATTAGGACGAATTGTTTTTGCTGTGATGAGATGACAAGTACTACTAATCCAAATGAACATGGGAGTGCACCATAATTAAGGATGAAAGATTCTTGTCCTAGTGTCGGGTTAGTGGTTTTGATTCATCTCAAGCATTTTGCAATTGCTAGACAGCTAGCTATTCATAACTGAACCTATCATGGTGACANTGGGAATGCTATTTCTTGTCACCACTAATTCCAGCCATCTGGGGAACCCATAATAACTCACGTTAACTTTCTCAAGGAANCAGCACTAAACCCCCTTCTGACATGATAAACATGGTGATCATTATCATCAAATCTACGTCACTTTCCATCGATTAGTGTGATGGTAACGGAATAATGCTAAAATTTGTAACTTGTAAGGGATCTCAACCTCTGATTGGATAGGCTTAATCTTTATCATAATAATGCAAGTTACAACTGTGACTGGTTACGNTNGTGAACTCCCAACTACAGCCAAAGCCATGTGGCCAACCCTTTAAGCCGAATCTAAGCAAAGGTTTGTCTATTACGAGAATCTTTTAAAGATGGTTTCATCCAACCATTTTTGTTCAAGATGTAAGTGAAAAGATGAAGCAAAATAAAAGCAATAGAATATAAATGCCTTCCACTTTGTCTGCAACCCAACCTATGTTTTCTGTTTCCACTTTGTTTAATCGGGTGGGACATGCTCTGGCATCTAATTTCTGCAAGATTGCTGCTAAAAGAAACCAGAGACACCTCCAATGGAAGGGAAAAATAGATAAAGCCTCAATGATTACACAATTAAACTAATCTTCATGTATAAAAGTAATATAAGAGTAATACTTCTGTGCCTAAATTATAATTTTATTTTATATTTCTTCATGTTATTCATTACCTTTCCATTAATCTTAATAATAAATTAATATAATATTGTCCAAATAAATATAAGCTCAATTTTTTTAATAACTTCTCATTTTTTTTAATAAGATATATGATTTGAGAAAGACTCAAAATATATGTTAGATATAATGAAAGATATAGGAGTAATTCTGGTTTGTGCAGAAAATACATATAGAGTAATATTATAATGAATGAAAAAAAGATATGAACTAAGTTCATATACATTAATATGTAACTAATATAAGATAGGATAATTAATAATATCTTATTAATATGTAACATTTTCTTTCAAGTTGGTGTATATAAATCGTATGTACTAAATTTGTTATAAATATAATTAATTCTAAATTTCGGTAAAAGTTTAAGGGTTAAATATGTTTTTGATCCCTTAACTTTCAGTGAAAATTGAAATTAGTTCCTCTTCAAAACTTTAGTCTGATTTAGTCCCTCAATTATAAAAATGTTTGAATTTAGTCCTTTTAACTAAATTTTGTTAGGTTTGTTTGATGTTTCAAGCACTTTTTATGATAACATTTGGGTTGTTTACACTATTTGACACATTTTTGCTTCAATCTTGACTGAGAAACATTTGAAACATCAAATAAAGTTAATAAATTTTGGTTAAAAGGACTAAATTCATACATTTCTAAAATTGGGAAACTAAATTAGGTCAAAGTTTTGAAGAGGGACTGATTCCAATTTTCACTGAAAGTTAAAGGATGAAAAACATATTTAACCCAAAATTTAATGAAAATAATTGTTAACTCATCACTTAAGTTAACAAACTTAGTTTTGATGTCTCTGGATACAATCTTTTCTCGAACAAAATGACAATCAATCTCAATGTGTTTGATCCTTTCTTGAAAGACAATCATTAGAGCTTATATGAAAAGTAGTTTGATTGTCACATATAAGTGTAATTTAAGTGACATATCCAAATTGTAATTATTTAAGTAATTGTTTAAGCCACATGAGTTCACAAGTGGTCGAGGCCAAAACTCTATATTTTGCTTTTGCACTAGATCTTGCAACAACATTTTGTTTCTTACTCTCCAAGAAATCAAGTTACCTCTAATGAAAACACAGTATCCGAAAGTAGATTTTCTACCAGAAGAAGATCTTACTCAGTCAGCATCTAAATAACAAACAATTTTAATATGATTATTGTGACCATATAGCAAACATTTTTTAGGAGATCCTTTAATGTACTTTAATATACAAATTACTACATTCTAATGATCTGCAATGGGGAATTGAGAATTTGATTCACCATACTAACTGTAGAAGAAATGTCAGGATGAGTAACAATAAGGTAGTTCAATTTTCCTCAACATATGAGAAAGAATCCCCTTGACTTGGTAGGAGTTTGGTATTAGGATCCACAGATGTCTCAGCAAATTTTGAGTTCATCAACCGAATGTCTTCCAAAACATCCAATGCATAATTCCTTTGAAATATAATAATACCACTGTTGGATTGTGTTTTCTCAATCCTAAAGAAGTACCTGAGTTTGTCAAGATCTTTAGTTTGAAAATGGTGACAAATGTGTTGTTTCATCTAGGAGATGTTATAGTGATCACATAATTAGCACCATCGCATTTTTATTAATGGTTAGATGTCCATTAATGTAATTAGTATAGATTGAGGAATAAGACAAATTAGTAGTAAAACCTTAGGTTGCAGTCATCAAAGACATACATGAAGATGAGAGAGAAAAACCATAAAATCGAAGGTTTTCCGATAAAGGCAACACACCCAAATCCACAAAGAGGAGGAGGAGGTGATCTTAATGCAAGTGATCGCTGCCATAGGAGAGGTTGGATGAATCGCTATGCTCAATAGAAAAAACACATAGACACAACTTCGAACGACATGTTGATGCTTCAATCACGATGATCATTTAAGTTACTCTTAATTTAAATTTTATTATTTTTTAAATTAAAATAATTCTTTTAAATCGGTGCTTATTTTAATTCAATTATTTTTCATTGAATTAATTATATACACTATACAAAGAGGACACATAATGAGTTATATTTAAAATCTACATCTTAACATAGTATCATAGCCATATGTTAGAGTCTATCTTAACAAAATTTATATACTTTAACGTGAGATGTGTGTTAAAAGTCTTATATCGATTAAAAATATAACTAATTTATAATATATAAATGAATGTACACCCATTTTACAAATCACTTTTATAAAACTGAATTAGGCTTAAATTTACTAGTTATAATTCAATGATAATATGAATTAAATTTTAAAAATACAAAATAATTAGAACCAAATGTCATCGCTAATATAAAAATAGTAATACAAAACTTTTTTAAAATATTCCTAAACAATGTTTTCCAAAAATGAAATATTGCAAGAGAATGTTGTTATTGCGAGTACAATGTACATACATACATGGTAAGCATAAATTCAAACACCTTTAAAATAGTGCTCTACTTTACACAAATACAATATCTCCTCTTCTATACAAATCAACAAATTTCATAATTATTCTTCCTTTAAAACAATTGAAAGAACGATGCAAACTTTACAATAATTAAAGACATCTACCAATGAATAATTTAGTTCCAAGTTGAAAGTCTATATTGATAATTATGAATGGAATGCACATTCTGCAGAATTTTTTATATTCTTTATCTATTATTCATTTAACATACTCTATGTTTAATATATTAAATTTCTTTTAATATATTTTAAAATATTAAAATTAATGTATTTAAAAAATAATTATTAAAAATTTAAATATAAGTTTAAATCTAAATAAATATAAAAATTTAAGTACGATATCAGAATAAAAGCCTACAAATTCATTATTTTAAAATTTTAAATAAAAAAATATCACTTATATAAATTGAAGTGATATAATGATTATGTATGACCTAAAAACAATCATCACTGATTAAAAAAGAAAAGTACAAATTTCATTCTAAATTGGAGTATTATGCAGATATTGTTAGATTACATTCATAATTGTCTTTGGAACAAAGATATCTAATTGCAAGATGAAAATAACTACGTTTTTACTTCTAATATTAATTTATTTTATTTTATTTCATCTGGTTCCTTATTAATAAAAAAAAGTTCAACTAAGTCTCGTAATTATAAAAATTACAGCAACGTGATGTTTTTTCTTAACCCAATTAACAATAAAATAAAATTATAAATATTGCGAAATTAATTTAAGCATGATATAATTTATAACCAATGCATAATAACAATTCATAAAAGTAACTATATCAATTTAAATACATAAATGAATCACGTCGTTACATTTTAAAAAAGGTGGAGGATTTATAAGTCTGTCAGAACTTTTCAAAAATTACATTGTTACATTTTTTAAATTAAGGTTTTGATAAAAAGTTTACAAAAGTTACATATTTTATTTCTAATTAATTTGTTTAAGTTATTGATTATATATATATATATATATATATATATATATATATATATATATTCATTTTAAGTTAATTTCTATTAGATATGAAATTGATATTTTTTTTTCTAATATACCTCGTTACGTAATCCACATCATAGGTCACTCTAAATATATTTAAAATAATTTATGATATCATTTTAAAATGGCGAGTTTGGATTTAACTAATGTTTATAAAATTTACTATTGTACTAAGATAAACTCTAATTTATATCATATCAGTAGTAAATTTTAAGTCTAATTTAATTTCATAAAATCGATTTGTAAGGTGATCCATTTATATATATTAAATTAATCTTATCTTTAGTCAACGTGGAATTTTTAACAAATTTAATAATATATATTAATTATTATATACACTGAATTTGCCTAACTTCCGACAAATTTGACCATATATATTAACTATTTGTAATGTTTGTATTCTTTAATTATAAATATGAATTTTTTGAAAGAAAAATATATTAAAAATTAGATTTTGTTCTCTTTTCTTCAATTCTTTTTCTTTTTTCTATTATAAGCTTTATTTTATAACATGTTACCATGTACAAGATTTTATACATCTAACTTATTGGAAACATTTTCTTTAGTTATTTTCTCATTTACAATGTTATCTTATATTCTTACTTTTATGATCAGGACTTTATCAATTTTCATTTCTATCTATTATTATAATTATCATTATCATAATTATTATTTATATTTAATTATTTTTCTAATATTTAATATAGTTATATTAATTTTCCAGTTTCATACATAAAATTTTGTCATAGACACACTTATGGAGTTGGTTTATAAGAAAAAAAATCTAATAAATAAGTTGTTTTTACTTTGTTTTTGTTTTTCTTAATAATCTGTTCAATGAATTAATGGTTTGTAGAATGTGGATGTTGTTACAAGTTACAACTCAATTAAATTGAGTTATTTAACAAATTATTTTCAACATCGAAAGTACAAACATATTATTAGCTTCTTTTATGCATAATTTATCATTTAGACCATCATAAGTCTCTAAGTTTCTCAAGATACTATGAATTCAATAAATGCAAGTTGATTGTTTAACCTACATTAAAATGAAAAAAAGACAATAATCAATCAGTATGCTAGTGTATGAATATGTTGTCAACTAAATAACAAGCAAAAAAATGTGATTATCTAAACTTTACTAAGTAATTGGTGAACTATTTAAGTTTTACATGATAAATAATTTGTTGATAATAATGAGTTTTTGGTGTATTTTTTTCCTAATTTTTTCATGAAGTGAAAAAATACTACAATGTTGTCTCCTAAATTAAAAATACAACGGATTAATTACTAAGGCACAATTTTTTACATCCCTTATTACAATATTTGCTACCTTTTAATAAATAATTATATTTTATTTCGTTAAAAAAAAACTAGTTAAAATAAAAGTAAAACAGAAATCTAATTAAGTTTGTGTTATTTTTTCAAATTTACATTTTAAAATAAAAAATTCCTAACATAATAAATTCACGTTTCATGATGTTATATATGGATGAGTAGAAATAGAAGAAAATTCAAAAGGAGCAACCAAAACAAGAAAAAAAATAAACTTTACAAATCAGATCATTGTTGTAATTTTGACCATTGCAGTCGTTTTGAAATTTTTACATGACCTAAAAACTAGAGTGTAAGATGAAAAAAGGAAAAACGTGATGGATCCCATGGTAGAAGCAATGGGCATTATTGCCTCCATTATCTGTGTAAATACAGCTTACAAAACTTACAAGCATAAACCCAACAAAAAATTATTGCAAAAGCTCTCCATCTAAAAAATTGAAAGAAACAAAAATCACCCTTTTAATGTCCAATATAAATAACATGCTTACTTTCTACTACCAGTTTTGCGTTTCATGTCCACTGGAGCTGGATGTCTTCCTGTTCGATGTAACACGCCATTTGGTTGTTTTCGTGAAGGTGAAGGACCAAGAGAAGAATTATTCTTGCTGCAAAAATTACATCAATTAAGTTATCACCATGCATGTTTCTTTCATCTTAATCTAAAAAAGAAAATATAAGCTACAGAAAAACATGACTATTTCTCTTTAGAATAAAAAAGCATTACCTCAATATTGGGCTATTTGTTGGCTTAGAGACAGGTCTCCTAGCCTTTGATCCATTACCATTGGCTATGGTTGTAAGCTTGGAATTATTAAATTGCCAAAGCAAGTCAGGCTCCGAGGAATCGGTGGTTGTATCATCAAGATCATCCATGTCATCTGAACCAGCAATCTTAAATTGGTTGTGCCCCATGAACATGTTGTAGGATCCATCTGAGTACATTTTAGAAGAATCTTGGAGATACTTCTGATAAAACACCTCGGATAAGTTTCCACTGTCTGCTTCCCAACAGCCTAAGATGTTGTCAGTTTTGTTTGCATCTTGCTTGTTTACCATGACTTTATCAACCCACTCTCCTGAACCAGTTTCTCTGTCATCCTCCCGGTAGTTTTGTCCAGGATTGT
Source organism: Vigna radiata var. radiata (assembly GCF_000741045.1). Lineage (NCBI taxonomy): Eukaryota > Viridiplantae > Streptophyta > Magnoliopsida > Fabales > Fabaceae > Vigna > Vigna radiata. The sequence continues at coordinate 28,395,051 of NC_028358.1, forward strand.
TCACTGGTGGCCAGGGTGGTGAATTCGTAGACATCTCATCAAAATCATAGCTTTGACTCTTTTGTCTCAATGGGGTATTACTGTGAAGCTGCAGGATCAATGTTCAACGAACCATAAGTAAATTGATTGTTCAGATTCATGGAACTGTTTGGGCTGTTACATAATTTTGAGGACCCAGCTTTTTTCTTGAAGTGCAAATTTGTATAAGGAGGGGCTATGCACATTTAACTTAATTTTGAGGTTTGTATACTTTTTTTCATTAACAAACATGTTCTTATCCAGAAACATCTCAGTATTTGCAAGGGGATTGCTTTTTTCCTACATATAAATCGATTCTTGCAGAGTAGAGGAAATTAGAATTCTGATCAAAACAGAAAAAATGCAGTATACATAATACCTCTATGTTTCCGACATCAACCATTGGTTGCCGGCATCCTAGGCGATCACTCACAATTCCCCTCTGGTTTGCATGATAAGGCGATGACTCACTAGCCAATGTCCTATATTTTTCAGAACTTCCAGACAAAGAATGTTGAGATTCACCGTCCTTTCGTGCCAATGCTGCTTTGAGGCTGGCTATCTGAAACATTATTCATAAATTTTCATAAATTTAGCTTAACTAAAGTGCTAAGACTTTCTAAGATTATTCTGAAGAGCTACTGTGGTCAAATTTGAATATCAACCTGTTCTTTGAGCTCTTTGACATCTTCCCCATCCTTGTTTACTCGAGCAGCACCAAGTTCAACAGTAGCAACTCTTTCTGCAAATTTTAAGGTGCTAATTGTTTCTCCAACTGCATCGACCTCTGGACTGATGTGAACAAACATAAGTGTTTTGGCCTGTCCTCCTGAAATAAACGCCAACCAACGTAATGATCAAATTGCAGAAAATTGTGTATCCAAGAATAGAAAAGTGTACAGAACTAGCGTCTTAAAGCTTACCAAGTGAATCTTGGAGTAGCTGTGTGAGCTTACTATTTCTGTAAGGAACATGTTGGTTCCTTTGAGCAAGGGAAGCAATGACATCACCCAAAGCTGAAAGAGATTTGTTAATATGCTGAGCCTCTTTCAACCTGTCTCCTGTGGCCTCGGATTTGTCAACTCTCTCACTTCCTGCCAAGTCAACCAGATGCATGCATCCACGTAGAATAGTTCCTGATGTTAAATCTCTTCCTTGAACATGAACAGTCAAGCAACTGCCAAATTTGATAATTTAAGAAGTCAATGGTTAACTGTTTCATTTAAGAAAAACACTAAATAAACAAGAGTGGACGACAGGACAATTAATAGGGATATACCTGTGTGATCTGCTACTACGGTCATTAAGGGCTGTGGCACCAACTGCACGATTCCTTTGGCCCAGGTTCATCAGTTCAATAACATCTCTTGTTGATGATACTGGAACTAGGCATGCATCTGGTACACTGAGCCCTCTATGAGAATTACTACGAATTTCCAACGTAATAAATGGTTAAGAAAAAAATGCTTCATCAGTAATGGTTGTTTTCATCCTATGCTTGATAAAAACTATTCAAAACAGAAAAGGCAGTTACACATGTATACTTAATCATTTTAATGTAACAACTAAAAGGATATCTTTTGTTTGATCCATCGGTAACCAATAGATCTCTGACTTGCTCATTGTAAATCTCAATCATTTGAACAGACACATCATAGCAAAAAGTGTCTCTTCTTTGATCTGCTGTAAGAAATAAATCACTTAGGGCCCTGTAATTTACACCTTGGCTTTTCTCTGTAATCTCTTTCGGTCCAGTCTACGAGAAAAAATAAAAAACATAAATAAGAAAAGTGTCACTAAAATTTCGAGTATTTTTAGGTGACAACTGACAACTAAGAGTAACTTACCATTGTGTAAGTTTTTCCCGATCCTGTTTGACCGTAAGCAAATATGCAAACATTGTAACCATCAAGAACAGACCTAATGAGTGGCTGCATATCAGAGAAGACCTCCGCTGAAAGCAAGACAAGAATTTTTATCAATATTTACTTACACATAGTGATCCTGATATAACTGAAATTGAAAACCAAACCAACCTTGGGATGCAGCCGGTCCAAATACTTTGTTGAAGTTGAAGGATCTGCGCCCTTTCCCATTCTTTGAAGGAATACTAATTGTGATAGATCCATCTTCTATATTATCCACTGTGCTCGAATAAATTGGATGTGTTGATAAAAAGGGTCTTACCCGACAGTACACTCTAATACTTCCTGATCAAACAAAATTAACCATCTTAGCTTTATCGAGACAAATATAACTAATGATAATCTTAAAGAAGCCAGTAAATCAGCAATTTACCCTTAAGATCCTGGACTTGATTGTATAGTTTGCGATTTTCTTCAAGTACTCTATGGTATCCAGAGGCAGCATGAGCTAAGCCATGAACGTGCTTGCCTATAAAGAGAAATGGAAAATCAAATAAGATGCAGCACCTTATTCACCAATGGTAATGCACATTATATAGGAATGAAAAGATATAGAAAAGAACTTAAATTAATCAGAAGCATAATGTTACCTAGATTGGAGAACTCCTCATGAAACTTAATTTGCAGGAACTTCATACCAGCTTTGGTGGTTTGAATTGTATGCTTTAGTTCCTTAAAAAGACACAGAAGGCAATATTTTACTTGTAAATAAAAAAATTGCTAAGTTGAAAAAGACTAGTATTATCTTAGCTGCTCCCTACTTGAATATCTTTTTGCTGTTGATCAAAGAACACTTGCTGCTTCAAAAGTTGTCTTTTTGATTCCTCATCGTCAACAAGGGTTTTATGGAGGAATCCTTCTTTCTTTGTTACTGAAGGAATATTGTTTTCCATCTAGTCAATTAAAGAACTGGGTAAGTATCAGCATTTTCAAATTTGAAGAAGGTTTTCGAATATGTTAAGCATGGGGTCAGTACTATTACCTTTTTATCTGCCACAACAAACTTTGATACAGATCCATTGCCTTGGGACGCAGCACCTCTTAAAAGTTTAGTCTACGAATCAAAAGATTAATAAATTACCAAGAATACAGCTTGTCAAAATGATCAACTAACAAGTTTTTCTTTCCTACTAATGGATCCATGTACTGTACAAAAACTTACGCACCATCAACCTAAAAAGAATGACATTATATATTAATAAGGTGAAATGGTATTGTACCTGTTCTCCCTGGCTAGCAACGCGATGCTCAAACTCCTCTACTACCTTGTTTAAGACTGATTCGACTAACTGTTCCACGGAGAAGACAATGCAACTTAGAGCAAGCAATCTCAAAAGCTCTTTTGAATTACAGATGACAAGATTGAAATGCGTGAATGCAAGACTAGATGATAAATATCGGTAGAGTTATTACATAAATAAAATTATCTTGTGAAATACAGAAAATAGTAGCCCCTTACCAGTGGAACTTCTTCAGGCTTCTTATCTAATAGTACTGCACGAACAAGCATACTCAAAGAATGAGACCTGGACTGCATGTGTAAAAATGAAAACAAAAATTCATTTAGTTATTATTTCTGTTCAACTATACAAATACAGCCAACAGGCCAAGGCCAAAAATAAAGCTTACCAACCATTTTATTAGACTCGATATCAGATGTGAGAGCATTAGTGGATTTTTCATTGATGGACGAGTTTCTCGACAAAGAATTAGTAAATGGCTCAGAGTTTTTTCTCACAAAAGATTTTGCACAGATTGTGGGTTTGACAGTTCCACCAAATTTCCACACACCATTACTCCCAGTCTGTTTCCATTCACTATAGGACTTAAGGGCTAAGACACTGTTCACAATCCTGGCTGATTTTCCTCCCTGAAACGCAAATCAATAATTTAGTAGAAAACTAACACGAAACACTATCAAACTTCCAATTTCCAAGTACTCAGTGTTACGAAGTGCCAAGGAATTATCTGTTGTTATATTTATCATTGAAAATTCAGTTCACCACACATTTGTCACTCAGTTTTGAAACTGAAATATGTATGTGGTAATGTACATACTTGTTCAAGATCAGATGACTCAAAGGTAGGAATTCCAATTTCGTGCACAGCCACCAGAAAGTTCCTCACGTTTTCAAAATACTGATATGCCGATAAGGGTGCCCCATCAGGCATTAGTGCAGAACTAAGAGGACTCTCCACAACCTTTAAGAGTAATACAGAGTTTACATTAGCAAATAATGGAGAACTTAAAAGCGAGTATAAAAGAAATTAAGACAATGCTCACCTTCGGTACAGCACCAGGTTGAACCTTATTAAGGACATTACAGAGAATCATCCCACTTCTCAGACCAAGCCTAAACTCTTCCTCAGAGGGCTCTGCTGGCAAATCCTTAGCTGCAACAACTCCAACCATTTTCCTCAGCCACCCTGCTGCTTCATACCTTCTGAATGCTGCATTTCAAATACTTTCAATCTTAGGATAACTATTTCACAAGAAACTGGCATGAACCAAGCCGCTAAGCTTCAGTAAAAGCAAAACTATCATAGCAAAAAAGGATTGTAATTAAACAAGTTCATGGTAAAACATGACAACTAGACCTGGAACAATCAAACACTACAACGAAATGCAACGAATTTTGAAAAAATCCCAGAAAAAATAACGGGAAATTACCAGCTTCTTCCGCTTTTCTAGATTCCAAATCAAGATCTTTGAGGCGAGTACCGTGCTGTTGAAGCACATCTTCCACAACGGATGCCACTGAAAACGACAATGCCGCCATAATAAACAACACCACACACCAACCGAGCTTTAAGCTAAATTCTCTATATCCCACAAGGGACTATGCTCAGCAATTCAACTCATCAACATTGTCCTCACCAGAAGCTGGATTCCACAGCACCCGAAAAGAAAAAGGAAATAATATCGATGAGTAACTACAGAGAAGCAATGCAGAGATATAATAAAAGTTGAGTCTGTTCTCTCTCACTCTCACTCGCTCTCTTTATGTCTCTCTGATTTTAACACTTTGATGATGATGATGATGATGATGATGATGGTGTTCAGTGTTGCTGAGGTTTCTTTGTTACCAATTCAAACACACAGAGATTCTCAATTTGACCTTTTGCTTTTCTCTTTCTCTGTACAGATACAAAGTGGTACTCAAACAACTCAAATGCTTCTTCCTCTCTCTTTCTCTCTTTCTTTCTTTCTGTATCCACTTTATACCCTCCACCACTCTGTTGCTTTGCTTCTCACCTTCCCATGCCTCAACTCCGAACCTCTCTATATTCCGAACCTACACGTTCCCATGTTTTAAACTTTAATAAACACCTATTAATGTTTTGTTTTGTTTCCTAACTCCGTTCTCATTTCCATCATCTTTTCTTTCACTTCATCCCAAGGCGCGTGCACTTCAATCTTTGTTGGATATTTCGCAAACCCTTCCAGATCATAAATATTTATAGTATAATTGTGAAAAAGAAAAAGAGGTGAATAATAGTATTTATTTTTACAGTTACTTTACTGAGAAAAAAAAAAAACAACTATTGTATAAAATTTTATGAACACTTTTAAATAAAAAAGTGAGATGAATGGAAAAAATCATTGTATAAACAAAATATTTATAAATAGTACATGAATTCCAACTCCTCTTTTTTTTTTCTCAATTAATTTATCCAAACAATGGAACACATGCTAAAGAGTTTATCTCCATTCATTATCATGATCCAGATACATGGTAACAAATAAAGCATTAATCTACAATAAATTATAGTTTTCCTTTTCAAAATGTATAATTTTGTTAACTATTAGGATTACTTTTTCTTTAGCTTCTTAGAATATTTTCAATAGCACCTATAAAATTTGTTTGTGAATAAAATATTATTTTGACATGAATCTTACATATATGAGTGGTTTTACATTGAAGAGAATGCTTTCGTATATAGGTTGCTTAAAGCTAAAATTAACATACTAACTTTTCTTCAATTTCAAATAACTTATATTAAAATAATACTTTATTTATAAGTAATTTCTATTAAAAATGTTTTTAACAAAACTACAAAGTTATCGTAAATTTGGATTCGGTCTGGAATTAAGAATCAATATAAATAATGATATTTAGACAACTTTTTTTTACAACATTTGAACATCATCTACGTGTCATTCTGTGATTGGTCTATGTTGGTGTTTATGATTATTATTATTGATTGTGGAAAATTTTGAACCAACACGTAAATAATGTTCAAATATTGTAAAAGAAATATTATCTAAGTATCATTATCCAATTACTTGTTACACGATAGTTTTACCATTTTATTATTTAATCCAGTGTTTTGCTACTCATCTACCAATTTTCTTTAGTAAGAAAATACACTATTTTCTCAATATTTAATTTTTTTCAAAACATAAAATGAAAGGAGGGATGATTGTGATTAAAATAAATAGTGAATGATTTGAGATATGATATATTCTTTGAGGACGTGAATAATTTATAGAGTGTAAATAAAATTGTTAAAAAGAAATAATCGAGACACTAATATGCACTAAAAATATATGTAAAAATGTTTTAAATGAAAAAAATAAATATATTTAAAAACAAAATATTTTTTTTATCTTTTTACATTATTTAAGTCCAGTCTTAATTTTACCAAAACATTGTTTTTCATTGTTAAGAATTGTTTTAAAGAAAAATAAATTTCGATTAAATAACACTCGAAGACAAAAAAAAATGACAGGTTTCAAAATTTTAAAAACTTAAAAAATATTAAACGGATAAAAAAATATCGGAAAACTATATCTGAAGTTGAATTATTTGAGTGATTAGAAAGATATAGTATTCCATATTTAAAATAATATCCTTTAATACATTTAAATTTTTTATATTTATCTTACACTACTAATTTTCATTTTTACTTTATTTAAAAAGAATTATAATTATTTTATTTTTATATTATATATTAAATGAGTGTAAAATGTTACATATCATATTTAATCGCGACAACCACTAATAAAAAATCTTGACAACCTATGATTGTTAGAAATCACAAATACTAATATTTTTTTTTTTCAATAATCTTTACTAATATCATGGAAGGATAAGATGTTTTGAAAAAAAAATTAATAATTTTTTATAATAAGACAAGTGTTGTTATTTTATTAGTAAATTTGTATTTATATTTTGAAAAAATATTTAAAATACATTAATTACAAATTATTGTTGTAAAAGAAATTGTCAAAGTGTTAAAATTGTTATAAAATTAATGTATTTTCACAATTCAGTTCCATATTAGTGATTGATATTTTGCAGGGCTGCTACACCATGAAGAGTGGTGTTGAAAGCTTTTTTTAGGTGGTTCCAGGGACCACCATTTTTACTGGTCCAACTTTATTTTTGAAAGGATACTGCTTAAACGCATGCACATGAAGAAAAAAAGGCTTCCCACTGTTTTGTTCCCTTATAATTATCTTCATTTTTTCTGCACTCTTTAGTTTAATTGTTTAAGAAGCAAAAATTTATGAATACCCTGCTCCTAGTATTCTTCTCATAATCTCTTTTTTTCTCTATATTTTTTCTTAAACAAAAATGATATGATGAGAGTCACTTGAAACACCTCAGTTTTATTCTTTACAATTTCAATCCCACTCTTAAAAAATATATATAATTCAGTCTTATTTTCTTCTGCCTAACTTATAACTTAGAATAAAATCCCTCCTTTTGGATTCAAAAAATATTGAAACACTAAAAAAAAATGTAATTGAGAAGTTGGAGGTGGTTGGGTTTGTCTACTTCCTTAATGCTCATCCACAAAACACCACCTTAAGTCAATCAACTTTGTTACAAACAATTATTTTGCTCTTTGATTTCAACATGCAGGAATTCAGTGGGTCCCTATAAATTGTTGGAATTTTTAAATTAATCCTAGTTCCATAATTCTAATAAGATAATACCAATGATGATGATGATGACGACCAGCTTCTACCTTTAAGATGCTCCTAATATTATGCAGTTTTGTGTTGATGCATTGGAATTTTGTGAACAATTCGTTCAGTCAGTGTCGTGTCACTGTCTGATGTTAAGCATCTGGTTTTTTTCTCATCAAGTTATTACGTCACAATGCACAATTCAACGTTTTGATGCATTAAGATGAAGTTTTGAAATTACGAAAGTGGATTATAGATAAACTTTGACAAAATTGCCGCGCAATGTTTAAAAAGGTTGCAAACTTTGAAATTAATATTCTCGTAATCTTTTACCGTAAATGATAGAATTTATCTAGTAACTTCGTTTTAGTAGACAGAACGTCTTTGTCGGTTAGTGAGTGGTTGTTGGAACACAGTCGCCTCAACTCCATTGCTAACAGCATAAGCCAGTAATTTTTATTTATTAAAAAACAGTCTTTTATGGTTCTTTGGTTGGGGTTGCTTTGGAATGTACGGGGGAGATAAGATATATAGGCTTCTTGAATTATGGTGGTGAATTTAGTGGTCTAAAAGGGGAAAAAGGTGAATCATATCTTGCTTCGTTTATGAAGGGAGTTATATTGGTTTCTTTGAAAATGATGGCTTGGATTAAGAGACCATTATGTCATACACCTCTTCAAAGAAAGGAAAGAAAACAATAATGAAAAAGAAACTGAGAGTGAGAGAGGAGAGAGAAGACTCTGTACCACAACAGATCGCTCGTCGTGTTGAAATTTATTAGATTGACGAACATCCTTAAATGCTCATCAAGATCAATTTACCTATCATACTTCTTAAACGTTGGAGGTGTCCATCTATCAAGCATGGACATCTCCATGATAGTCGGGGTAAAAGGTAACAAACCGGCCATATGGATTGTCTATGTTATTGTTGCTGGCTCTTGTGCTTTTTCCTAAATAGTCTTACACGATTCCTGTCTTTGCATGGTGGGAACATGCTGACTTGGTGCACACGACACCAACTGTTGGGTGGTTTTTTATCAGTGGATGGTCACGTTTTCGATCTTTTGAGGCGCCAACTCCTTTTTATGCCTCAATTGCATCTCTTGCATTTGGCGCTACATGGCCCTAACCATCTCCATCAGATCTTGTTGGTTTCTTGATTCTTTTGGTGCAATGTTGCTCATGTTTTTCATGGTCACCATATGGTCATTGTCTGTTGAATACTCAGGTCCCATGATGGGTGCCAAAATATTTCAGATGTGGGAGTCAAAGTCAACGGTCCAATATCGTATGAGTTGCAAAGGAGTTTGAATTTTCGTCTTCACGCCACCATTCATCCGTTGTGCCTGGAGTATACCTATGTGATGTTAAAGTCAGTAAAGATTCCACAGTTCAAGCATTAATGACACAATAAATACAAAATCACTTACCTCTTTACCTTATATATTTATAAATTTCAATATGAACCATTGATTAGTGACGGCTAATTGGAGATAATCAACTTTACCTTAACTTCTTCAAAATTAGAGATAATTTACTTGTTACATGACTATCCAATCCAACTTCATGACCATTCGATCGCAAGTAACTCAATTTGTTTTATTTGAATAACAATTTATTGTTATATATGAATGATCATACTATTCAATTATAAAATATAGAATAGTTTAACATAAAAAGGTAAAAATACATAAAATATATAATAAATAAAAGCTTTTTAATTGAATTTAATTTATTACTTGTAATAAAAATATCCCATAAGAAAAAACTAGCATAAATTTAATTGTAGTATGTAATCATACAAAATATTATGCTAATTTAATGATTCATTACCATATCATAAACAAAATCGTGTCATGATTAATTATCTACAAGTTCATTTTATTAGTACTACTACAATAATAATAATAATATACACAAATAAATTATAATCGAATGTAGAAACATATAAATCATAGTTTGTTTATTTTTGTTTTTCAAGACAAAAATTATTGTATTTATGAAAAAAATTATTTTTTTATAACATTGTGACATCACATTGTTTTAGCAGTTTCTGGTTTCCTGAAAAGTCATCGGGTTTAAAATATCACATTCATTTCATAAGCATGAATCACTCTCTTTGCAACATTGATCCTAATATGAGAAAAATGTTAAAGTAGTTTAATAATAATTATTAACAATTTAGACCTAATTTGAACAGTCACATAATATATTAATTAGATCCAATAATTAGATAACTATACAATTTATATTTCATGTATATTGTGTTTGTTATACAAAAATTAGAGTGTATATAAATCCAAAATCTAAGTCAGGGGAAGTTTCTTGACTCAATATTTTTTTAAAAAAAATCATTTGCCTCACTTATAAAAGAAGATAAAATTTTGAATTTTTGTTGTGATATTTAAAACTCACAGTTATGCCACTTGACAAATATATTAATTTTACTTTTCATAAATTATTTTAACAAAACATTTAACTGTTAAACAATTATTAAAAGTTACCATTAATGCAATGTTTGAAATAGTCGCAAAAACACCAACAAATTTATGATTAAATAACATAAAACTTTTTCATACGGTCCGCATATAAATTAATTTGTTTATATAGCACCATATAAATTATTTAAAATCCTCCAATCTACCCTAAGTTTAGCTTCTTTATGTTATATTTTGTTGGAACTTATCAAATGAAAAATTTATTTTTATTTTACTTAATTTTAAAAGGTAATTTTTCGCAAATCATAATCTCAGGAGTTTAATTTTTTACACATTGTTATTTTAAAGATTTTTGCAAAATATATATATATATATATATATATATATATATATATATATATATTATGATTAACTAATAAAAAAAGTAATATAAACATTATATAAGATTAAATGACTATAGAAGACCTTTAGGGAGTTAGTGTTGTTTACAGTGTTATTTAACTCAAAATATATAGCCTTTAAATTGAAAAATTAAAATTAATCAACAACCTTGCCATAAATTTAAAATATAATAAATAGCTATATAAATTTTCTGTGAATGCATTATAATTTAATTTGTTAAAATAGTCTAAAAAGTAGATCTGTGAAAGGTGTTGTTGTTTTAAAAGTGGATAGAAATAAAAAAAAAATTTGCAGCAAATAAAAGAAAGAGATGGTGGTATACTTGTGTATTCACGTAGTAGAGGATCACGTAACGTTCAAAATATTCAAAATGGTGGTTTGGTACCAGAGCAGTGAGGTTCGGGAGCATAGAAAGAGGACAGGTAGAGCATCTAAAGCGGGACCCACAGCGTGGACACTGAGTGGGAAAATGGTTTGGACGTGGCGCCTTTCTCTTCCTTCATCATAACCGCCGGCAACTGCCAACGTGCTTCTCAGTAATCCCCTCTCCTTCACTTAAATCACTCTCGTCTCAAGCGCGTGTCCCACAAATTCCATTTTCTTTTCTCAATTTTTTAAACATAAAAACTACTCTGTTTTCATTATCAAGTTAAATATGATTCATTATAACCGTGATTTTTAAACATCAATGCAAACATATTATATTTGTCACATCCTCAGTTGCTACTGATTAGTGATTTAGATTACTAACGCGTCTTTTTAGTTGATAATTTTAAATCAATTAAAAGATACAATGATTTAGTGAAAGTGGAGATCAAAATAATTATTATTTATTATATTGTGTAAAAGAAGATGATGACTGATGAGAGGAGGAGAATATAAATTCACGGAAATATGGAATACTTTTTAAGCTAATTAGTCCTTATATGAATTATTAATTTGATAAACTAAGTACGTAAGTACATAAAAAGAAAGAAGTTAATTATTATAAGTAATTATTATAATAATACACGTCTTAAACGCATTTTATTATTGAACGTGGTAGTTTCTCTCTTGTTGGATTTTATTTCTTCTAATGATCACAACTTTCATATTATTATATATTGAAACTGGCAATACAATATATTTTTGTGAAATTAAAGAATTTATTGAAACCATAAGAGAATAAGTGACAATTTTAAGGAATATTTTGAGATTAAGTTTTGAAAGAAAAGAATAAGGAAGATGGTATTTTGTGATGACATATAGTGATTGATTATTATTTCGGTTTTTCTTGTACGCCCCTAAAAGTTTGGAAGTTGTTTAATTACGTAAGACGTTACGAGGTACTTGTTATTGATGTCTGCAATAATGGTGAAAAGTGTGAAATACAAATAGAATGGTTGGAATTTGTGAAGGGTAGAAGTTGAATAGTTGAAATTATAGTGTTATCTGGGAAAAAAAGGTTGAAAGGTAGGGTTATTATGGAAAGGTTAAAGTTATATGCTATATTGCTTTTTCTTTATGAGTTTCACATGGTGGTGCCTAAAATATATATGATTATATTGATGAACTCTGCTTTGTGAGGTTTACATCACTTTCTGGTGCAAAAATGTGCAGATTCATGCTGTCAACTCTGAAGATGGCAAGCCACATCAAACCTTGGAACCACATGCATTCTCATCTTCTGGAAAGCTATGCTTCATCCCCATCACCAAAAATCAATTTACTCAAACACCTGTAGTGCATACCACTCCACCTTCCCAAAAACAACCATACAAATCCTCTTTTCTCATTTTTATACATTCAAATTTCCATCATCCATTACTACATCAAGAACTAATAACTCACTCTATCACAATCTTTGATTCATATTGTCCAAACTCATTATTATTATTACAATCTGGTTGGTATTCTTCTTTAGTCTTTATGAATGTAGTGTACCTTTTGGCCATGATCCATAACATCACCCCAAAATATAACAAGATTGTTACCTACCCTATTCATCATAGCAATGACTTTCTCCAGGATAACTTTTAGCCGAGACACCCTATTTTTTATGTCTTAAAACCTGCACAAAACTGCACAAAACTTGAAAACATGGCATGTAAATATTTTATTTTATACCAACGAAAAAACCCGAGCTTTACTCTTAAGTAAAAAACAGAGGTTGGTGTTACATTAGAAAAATGGCAGTAGGTAGGTTTAAATTCTTTGTTTGAAAGAGAGAAAAAGGTTAGTTAGTCGTTTAGTTAATTAACGGAATAAGTTGTTCAATGGTCCTGCAAGAAAAAGGGGAAAGAAAAAGGTTGCTCTTTGTCACTCTTTCTCCCCCACAAGCACCACACTTTGTGAAATGGTGGGGTACCCAGTATTCTAAAACGAATCATCAAACCATGTCACTCCCTTTCTTTTAATGGATTTAGGCCCTCTTGGCCCGACCAAGCTATCATCAACCTCAAACTAAAAACTCCACATTTTCTATCTAATTTCTGTCACATTTTAATGTTTTAAAATATCAAAATCAGTATTTACTATTAGTCTGTCTATTTTGAAGGCACGATAAAGAACACAGAAAAAACCAAAACAAAGAGAATCCAAATTCTCTCATCCTCATATCTCACTCCCACCACCTGAGTTATCCTATGACCATGTTACATGTACTTCTGCTCACACCTTGTTTCTTATCTCACAACACACAAAACATGAGTCCCCAATGTCAACTAATGTCATCTCCAACTTTATTCCCTCTCTCTGTCTTTTCCATATCTGACCAAAATTTATAAATATTAATCCTCTTCATATATTATACCCTTCACCAAAGCTGAAAAAGCCACAGTAAATTTTCCTCTGTTTCCTCTCAATGTGATACAACAACATGACAAACCAATCCAATCCTATGTGTCTTGTCCACAGATGTCTCAACTTTTGATACCAAACACTCAATGCTAATCCTTACTCTTTAATCTTCATACTTAGTCACTAACGCCACTTTATATTCACTAATGAGTTGTTCAATTATGGATCATCATTAACCCTATAAAGCTTCCTTTGGAAGATAATGTAATAATAATACTTTAAACATAATATGAACTCTAAAACAAGTGTGACCTAATCCCATCTTTTCTTCACGGTTTAATACTAGGATTTAAGATGAGGAGAAGAAGGAAGAACCCTAAGAAAAAGAAAACCATGGACCCTCCATTTTCAGTCATTACGTTTTGTTTCTTTATTTATTTCATATAACTTTCGAACATCCGAAAGATGGACACTTTCATATCCTTTCGTTACGCGTGATATTTTATTTTGGTCTTTCTTCCAAAATCTATATCTATATCCATTTAACAGTATAATAATAACAAGTGCATATTTTTCTTTTTGGGTAGTTGCGTTGAACCTAAGTTTGAGGATGTCCTACAAGCAGTCCTCAAGGTTGGATTGCCCCTCGTCTCTACACCTTTATCGGCCACTATGGTAAGGGGTCACATTCAATACCTCCCCTATGCCACACAAAAAATCTCATTACCAACAATGCTGCTGAGTTGTACCATAGCTGCCCTTCTCCGACCAAATTCTGGTCCAATCTTCTACTACCATTATTTTGGATAGAAATAGAATCCCACATCGCATAAAATAAAAGATAAATATAAATTTATATACATATAAAATAAATTTTATTAATAATTTTTTTTTAAATTGATATCAAAAATAATAATTTTATAGAATCTCTTGAATGAATTAAAGATAATGTAAATTTACATAATATATACATACATAAATGAATGCAAAAATTCAATTTACAAAGTTTTATAGATTATGTTATGTTTTTAAAATTTACTCATTAATAACTATACAACCACCAAGATCATTTGTTCCCTTCTTTACTCTGCCTTTATTCCTGTATATCATTTGGTAAGTTACAGAATCTCAATGGTTGAGGGTCACATTTCGTCTGATTTGGGGATGGGCCATCAGGCCCAACACAGACCCACGCCATTGGGAAATTGGGCTAAGTACATCCAACGAAAAAAGTGTGTACAATGAATCTTGGGAGCAAGGTCCCATGGACCGACCTAGTACATTATCTGGGCTGCAAAATGAAAGCCTTAAGTGGGCCCTTCAAGGAAGAAAAACATTGTGATACTTTCTTTAATAAAGCTAAAGGATTATTATGTTGATATTTTCACAAAAAATTCTTGAAATTTTTAAAAAATTCTCGGAGCTTGACTTACCAGATGTTTCTTTTCTGTTTGAATTTTAATAGATTTTTATCTGAAGAATTTAAAAGTTTTGGATGAATTCGTAGATTTATAAGCTTTGATAATAGTAAACGTATAGTATTTGTGATCATTCAAAGCTTTATTGTGTTTGAGGGTATATTTAGCTTTCAAATATTTTTCATACACAAATAAAAATAATTTATTTTAATTGTAATATACTTTATATTTGATATTTTTATAAATTTTCTGCACTAACTTGAATATTTTCAAAATATTTTTTAAAGATCCGAGATAATGAAAATTTATTATAACACGGAAGTTATAAGGATAAGGACACAAATATTTATATCAGCAAAAGAAGGAATGGAATAAAATTTTGAGAATAAAGAAAAGTGTCTATAAAGTCATAAAGTTTGATTGAAATTGTTTAATCAATAATATATATTACTTAAAATAACATAAAATCTACCTAAATCATCTTAAAAATAGTTAATCGAAATTTGTGTACTTTTTAATACCAAACAACCTTTTATAAATCATAAAAGTTACTAATTAAAATCCCAACATCTCATTATTTTCCTTAAAAGAAAAAATCCTAAAGTAGAAAATCATTGTACAATTTTCATAATATTCTGTTTATAATCTTATCTGTATACATAAAACTTATTTATATGATTTCATAGTACTACAAATCCAAAAAGAATCTCTCAAAATCCATTACATAGAAAAACAAACACAACACCAAAATCAATAATATTTATATCTTATACCCTAAGTCATGTATAACTAACAATTTTATATGAGAAATAACAAAGGTCCAATATTCTTTTTTTTGCATGAAAGGATCATTAGGAAATATCAGCACTACAAAATAATTGGTGTTTTTAAATTAACTCGTGATTAAATTTGAGGTCAATCTAAATAAAAAATTCAGTGGTTATCTAATTAAAATGCATTCAAAAATCATATATATAATGTTGTTTCTAAAATACCAACAATTAATTCTGGATATATGTGAAAAAAGTGTTTATTGAAAGTTGATTTTTCTATGTCACCATTTATCTCTTTTCTTCTCTATTTTTTGGATGATATAAAATAATCTTCTTTGAGTGATAATTTATTTAACCAAACAAAAATAAAAATAAATGATATTATTCAATTAGAAATTATAATAAACAATTATTTCTTTTATGATGAATGAAATAATTACCATCAAAATCACTTTATAATTTTAATTGGAAAAAATATTGCGTAAATTTGTTAAAAACTCAAAATTCATTATCATACACTTTTATTATTAAAAAATTATTTTTCACTGATTATCTAGTGGTGTTAAGATGTCAAAATAGTTATATATATATATATATATATATATATATATATAAATACAAAAAAAAGTCTTTTTATAGAGTGTAAAAAGTATCAATTTCTTTCTCTACGTCTCTATATTAAATCACCTAAAAGATATAAGGAGGAAATCTTAATAATAGAATTCTAAGACACGATCTTTACATCTTTTGATTTTCCAATTGTTTGTAACCTAATAAGTTTCGAATAGATTTATTTTTCTACTCTCTTATTAGTTGTCCATCTCATAAATATTTTGAATAGAAAATGTTCATTTTAATTTTTTTATGGAATTTAGATATATTTTTCTATCCATTCTTATTAAATTAAGTTTAGTTTAGGTTATGTTCTAAACTGAAATTCTTGTCATATATTTATATACAAGACTTGTAAAAATCTAAAAAATAGAGTATTAGAATAGATATGTGTATTAAAATAATGAGACCGGATATTTTATTTTAAAATAATATTATAATATAAATAGAATTTTATAAAGTTTGTCTCATTACTAAAACATTGTCTATCTCTCTAAACCCTTTCCTCTTCGTTCTCTCTCACTTCTTTCTACAAATTCTCACGCTTGGATCCTCTGTTTGACGATCAGGCGATATCCAGACGATCACTATGTCAAGGGCTACAAATTTAACTGATCAATTGGGCGAATCAAGCGAGTAAGCCGTTAATGTTTTCTCTAACATCTAGGGTTTTTTATCCTGTGAAATGGTTCTATTTGCATCGATCAAGAGTTCATTTCCTTCAATTTCTAACTCAAATTAGGTTCTAAAGGTTCTCTTCTATCACCATTTGGTGATTTGTAAGTGTTTTTAGAGATTCTTTGCAGTGCAAGTCACGGTTAGAGTATTTTCTAAACTGGTGCGAGTTTGCTAGAGGTAAGGGAAATTAGTTAATTGTTTTTAAATTGTATGTGTGATGTGTAAATAAATGGTATATGAGTATTAAACTGCTGGAAATGTGAATACTAGTTGGTGTTCTTGATAATTTAGGGATTTTAGTGGCATTGATGAAGTTTGTGATAATGAATAGTTGAAATAAATGTAAAGTCTGCTTTGTGTATGTTTGTGATGCTGTTAGTTGAGGTTGTTGAAGTGAATTGTGCAAATTAGACTGTGATAAGGAAATGAGTAATCTTGGTCTTTTTGTTTGTGATCAAAATGGAGGTTTAAGGTAGGGAAATGGTGAGGAAAGGTTGTTAGTTTGATTTAGTGCAATTGAGGGAGTTTATAAACTGGTTTGAGTTTGTTTAAACACTTGGTAACGTTAGAGAATTGAGTTAGGAGGGTGTGGTGGTAATGAGGTAGAGTTCTACTTGTGTTAGAATTCAAATTTTAGGAAGTGGGGTAGTGAAAACTTGAGTTTAGAGTTCTATATGCAAATGGTCAGTTTGAGCAGTCTTGGTAAGTCATTTGGGACTTGTTAGAGCCCCTAAGTTACTTGAAATTCTGCTACAAATGGTAGAATTTAATTTAGGTCCCTAAGTTGAGCTTTTGAGAGTTGTTAGGTGAGATTGAGTTTCATAGTTTAGATTTAGATTGGAAGTGTTTAGAAAACCTTGGTTAATTATAATTAGGTATATAACACAATCTAGGAGGGTTAGAAGTTGGGAAAAATAGTTGGAATTGGTAAACTTGGTGTAGGTTGCGTAATTCTGCAGATTTTGGTTATGCAGATTATGCAAACTCGTTGAGTTAATCCATTCACTCAGCAAATGGTGGTAGAGGTAGGTCATTTGTCTGAGGACTTTCGCTCAGTGAATGGTTGAGGTATGGGAGCACTGTTAGTTTTATTCGCTCAACGAATGGATTCGCTTAGCGAATGATTGAGGTCTGGGTAGTGTCATCAAAGTGGGTTGAAACCCATGAGTCAACCTAGTTCACCACGGGTTTGAGCTAGGTTGGGTTGGAAAAAAATGTGAAAATTTTGATGCGAGTCAATTTTGACCTGAGTCGCTAAGAACTCGGCTCATCCGGGTTGAACCCGTGGTGAGCCGGGTTGGCTCACCAACCCACCTATTTTTTTATTGAAATCAAATCAATTAAATTAATTATTCAAATCCTATTTTTTTATTGAAATCAAATTAATTAAATTAATTATTCAAAATGCATAACCTTTTCTTCGTAGTAGAGCTTTTCGTGTTGCGTTGTGCTGCTGTTTATCCAAAAGTTCTCCTTGGCTATATATTTTTGTTAACAATTATATGTAGTTTCTTGGTCAAACGGTTATGTATGTCTCATTATACTAAATTGGAAAAATTTTATGCTTGATAGCTTAGAATATATAACAATATAGTTCTTTTGTTTCATTTTCTTTTATATCAATTGGTCCAATTATTACTATTTCAATTTGATCGATCAAAGTAACATGGTATAAGAATCTCAGAAGAAGAGGGTGAAAAAGAGTTAAGTGAGTCATTAAGCCAACCTGTTTAACCCACTAACCCGTGGTGGGTCGGGTCGGGTTCAATTTTTTTCGGCTCGCTAATAAATGAGCCGGGTTAGGTTTGCTCACTAAGTGACAAACCCTTGGTGGGTCGGACCGAGTTACCCATTTTGACAGTTATAGGTTTGGGAGCACTGTCAGTTTTATTCGCTCAACGAATGGATTCGCTCAGCGAATGGTTGAGGTTTGGGAGCACTACCAGTTTTATTCGCTCAGCGAATGGATTTGCTCAGCGAATAGTGGAGGTCTGGGAGCACTGTCAGTTTTATTCGCTCAACGAATGGTTCAGGTTTTAGTTTACTCTTTAATTCCTTGTTCTAGTTTGATTTAAATGAAGTTTTGGGATCCATTTTGAAGCATGTATGAATGTGTATTATGGTAGGTGATTGATTATGTCATGAGTTATGTTTCAAAGTGAAAGTATGTTTCAAAGTAGTGAAAGTAAAGTTCCAAAGTAGAATCTCTTGGTGAGATTCAAGTGTATTTTAGAATGAATGCAGGAGTTCAGTCTTGGGGGTTATCCTGAAACTCCAATGCTCTTTCATTCTCACATAGAGAGGATTGATTCATGTTGTGAGGAGTAACAGGAAGTCTTAGTCTTGGAGGCTTCCAGTATGCTCTAAGGCCAAAAATAGACTAACCTTGTAAGTATAGTTGGGTGAGACGCATTGACAATGGCTTTGCAAAGCAGTAGAAGCCATCACGAGTGCACGACCCGTCATAGCTCGACAATCATTCTAAGTCCAGATAGCCAAAGTCAGTGTTGTGTCATGCATAAAATTTTTTAGAGTTTAATTGAATGTTATGATTGTATGTTATGTGCTTGATAAGTATGTTGATTGATATTTTATTTAAACTAGCTTATCTTGTTGTTTGTTGCTAGTGTTTTATATGTGTTGGTGTTCTTTCCTTTGCAATAATCATCCTGTGGGTGTGAGTAGAGGGATATGAGGTGTCTTTGGAGCATGGATTGGGCGGAGGAGATGATGCTGAGTAGTTAGGTTTAGAGTAGTTTTGTATATAGATTTGGTTAATTTCTTGTATATAAAATTTTAAATTCTATGATTATTTTGGAATAATTGTAAAGTTATTATTTTATATTATAATTGGATAATTGTTCTATCATATCATACATGTGATGACTCTTTTATATAATATTCGACTATATTTTTGGAATGTTACAAGACTAACATATACCATAAAAGTTTTAAGGTTTAAATGTTTTTTTATACCTAAGTTAAGTGTTAATGTTTAGTTTAGTCCCTCGTTTTAAAAGTGCTTTAAATTGATCTTCACTTATTAAATTTTGCATCAATGTCATCCCTTCCGTTAAATAGTACAAATTGAGTTAACTTTTTCTTTCTCTCTCTCCTACTTTTTCTGTAGAATGCAAACTTTTGGCTGTCTCTATCTTCTACTTTTCAGTGGAATGCAACCTTTTGGCAGCCTTTTGTTAATGTTGGTAGCATAAATTAATTACTTTTCAAATAAACAATATTAAATTAATTACTTGGATGATTAAGAATGAATTAAGATGAAGGTGATTGTGACAATAGAGGAGATGAGAGAAGAAGGTCCAAGACTGGGTGAAAATGGTGTCACCCTTAAAGGAAGCGATGAGGCAGTAGTCCCTAAAAGAGGTAGGATGGGCGTGTGCGTGGTCGGCATTGACGTCCTCCATGACTCTCCGAATGACGAGAGCCCTCTTGGCGGTGGAAGAGGTAAAAGCAGCGGTGTAAGTGACAGGGTCTCTCCATCGTTTTTCCATGGCTAGGAAATGTTTTCCATTTGGTTGATTGTCTTTTAGTATTAGAAGAGAGAAGAAATTATAGGGGTGGGGCCGATTTTGAAAAAAGTTTCTTTTCTCCTTATTTTGGGTAGCACATTCATTCCAGAGGCGTTTTTTTAGCTCTTGTTGTCCTTCAGGTTTGATTCAAAACGCAGATTTGCACGTGTAAGTGGGATGGTTAATTAGGAAGGGTATCTTAGGGAAGTTTATAAGTTTAGAAAGGAAGCTTAGGGTGGTTTTCTTTGTGCCGAAAGTTAAGGATATTTTAGTAGTATAATAGAATATTCAGGATGGGGAGAGAAATATTTTTAAAAAGGCAGTTTTAGGTTTTAAAAAGAGAGGAATTCGCATTAGGGCAGTGGCGTGAGGGAAAGGGTTCACCAACGCTTGGAGAAGGTCTGGAATGTAGTTTCGAGAGGAGAGGAGGAGGTTATTCTTAACGTGAAGAACCTACTGAATAAATCGTTGGAAATCAGGAAAATGGAGTGACTATAATCTTTTATGTATTATAATTGTTGAGTGGTGATCTTGATCTCATTTTTTGGTTCTATTTTGTTTCTGGAGTGGTTATTTTGCATGGGAGTTTGTTACGTATGTATATATGCACTAGGTGTTAATGTTGAAGGTATTTTTGTATATCTGTTTGTGTGGCTGACTTAGGACAAAAAAAAGGGTTATGTAATATATATTGATATACATAGATTAATAGATGTAGTGTTATGTGGGGAATGTTACATGATCTTGCATGGGAATGAAGAAAGTCTGGGAACATGGAAGTACATAGTTGTGTTCTGGGGGTTGGTTGGCAAATAAAAGATTATGCAGTAGAAGTTTAGTAGAGTTAAAACAATAGGGTAATATTGGATTGATAACAGTAGAAGATTATGCAGTAGAAGTCCGTCGTATCTTTTTATTCAATTTAAACGTCTTGGTTTGATAACAGTTAGCAAAAAAAATTGACAGAACAAGTTTTTAGAAAAAAGTTGTCTGAAAAAGCTGTTGTGTTCAGAGAAATTCAGAAGAGCAGAAGAGAAACAAAGAAAAAACTAACGCCGTTGGTGAGTATTTAACGGAAGGGACGACGTTGACGCAAAATTTCCTAAGTAAAAACCAATTTCACACACTTTTAAAACGAGAGACTAAATTGAACATTAACACTTAAGTTATGGACAAAAAAGCATTTAAACCAAATTTTAATAATCAATACATTTTTAGTATCATATTTTTCAAACATTATCAAAATGTCACTGTTCAAGTCCAACCATATAATATCTTTTAGGCAGAAAGACACAAATTGCTAATTGCACCACAAATTTTTTGAAAACATTATAAAAGATTAAAAAACAACCGTGAAAATGTTGGGCCTCATATATGATTAAGAAATGCTTTCCAACAATTTGCATTGAAAATTGAAGAAAGAAAAATTGTGTAAAGGTATTGCTTGTGTGACACCTGGGCCGAATATGTTAGAATGGATACAAACAAATAGAGAACAAGTTATTTTATCTTGTGCGGTTAGTGTAAAACAATAAAAATTGGAATTTTTATTTTTACAAACATAGTTGAAAACACATATTACATGTTTCATTATTTTTCATGATAACAAAAAATAATAAAATTATTATTATCATTACAAAAGTAAGTTTAAATCATTTTAAATTTTTTATTTTAGACAATTTTAATTTTTTAGATAATTTTTTATTATAAATAGTTATTTTAGTTTAAAATAATAGTTAAATTTTAGAAAAAAATAATTAAATTTAAAAAAGAAACTATCACTTAAAAAATAAAACTGGTAAAATAAATATTTTAATTTAAAAAGCACAGTTAAAATTGAAAACAAAATATATACTCCAAAAGATGAATAATCTTTATATAACACATTTTAAATTGAAAATTTTATTTTTTGTAAAAATGTTACTCGGTATCATTTCCTATTCTTACGAAAATGTTTAACTTAAAATATATATCCGTGTCTCATATTCCTCACCCATTTCAACTATTATCCAATATGGACGGTATATTTTATTTCCTAATAAAATAATTAGGTTAAAATGTATTATAATTTTATTTTAAATTTATTTTTTGATTTTGTTGTGATGTAAAATTATCTATTAATTTGTTATAATTATTAACTTTATTTAAATTTCGTTTTCCATAAATAATAAAATCAATTTGTTTAATTTCTAGTCAATTAAAAATGTTAATTGATTTATCATTTTTTAATTCTATAATTTCTTTAACTTTTAAAATAATAATAATAATAAAAAAAAAATTATTATTATAAGAATAAAACAGTGTTGAGTTGTAGTCCTTTCCGTCATCTTTCTCATTCATGCTACGACCCTCACCATACCAGTCCCTTGCTCTTTCACTTTGCTTCAGTGCTTCTTCTTCTGCCCAAATCCAAACTTTGCAGTTCTTCATCATTCAGAAACCTATCTCTCCTTCACAATTATTTTCCGCAAAAATTCTCTCATCCTTTCGCGCCCCTTTCGTATCTCCACAATGTCCAACTGCGCTGCTTCTTCTTCCAACAGGACCACCGCTTTCGACCGTTTCTACACTGCTCCGCTTTTCCGAAAACTGCAGCCAGACAAGCACAAACACTTCATCTCTCACTCGGTCCAACCGGATTTGCAAACCGCTTCTTACGAACCGGCATTGTTCCCCACTGCCTGTCTCAGTAATCTGGATCGTCTTTTGGACGCATTCACACCCTCCGTCCCTGCTCACTCGTCCCGCGAGGTGCTCAATCTAATTCTTTAATTAACATGCTTTCATTTCTGTTCCTTGTTCCTTAGGCTACTGACTTTCAAGTTTCATAATGCTTTTGCAATTATTTGTAATTCTTCTTCTTAATTTGAAAAATAAAATTGCACATAATTGTATGCTTGGTAATGGTTAGTGTTTTAATTGTTTATTTTGTCACATCCTATGCTAACTTCTGGGCCTTGGCTTTGGATTGTGCAGCCTAAAATGAAGGCACGCGGAACTGGTTACTCCAGTACCAACAATAGCAGTGGACGCCTATGTATTGTGCTCGAGGATCTGTGGGAATCCTACAGAGAATGGAGCGCCTACGGAGTAGAGGTGCCAGTAAGCCATGACGGAGAGGAGGAGGCAAAAATATACTATGCGCCCTCCCTCTCTGCCATTCAGCTATATGCTGAGGGGTAGTTTGTTTATCTCCATTTTGCTTCACCAATGCTTAGAATTTCTCCCTTTGTCATAACTTTTTTTTTTTTTTTTGCCATTGGTTTTGCGTCACATCGAACTTTTCTTCCAGTTTTTTTCAAAATTGATTTTTACTGATTTCCTACTTCTGCTTTGCTCTATTTTCTGACTCTGATCATGGAACAGTTGTGTTTCATACTGATTTCTTACTGTTCTTTCTGTCTGATGTAACAAAATGCTGAGAACCAAAGATTCATGCTTGGTTGAATGGAATTTTGTGATTTTCTGTGATTCATATCGTTTTGCCAGGAGTAATCCAGCAAGCAGCTATAGTTTTCATGGCCATTTATGCTTGAAGTGCTGCTTGATTTGTACCAATCCCTCACAGTAATTTATACCAAAAAGTCATATTGTACCAAAGTTGTAACTTCATTCGTTCTACCTTCACTGAAGCAACTTGGTTAGTTAAATGGTTATTTGTTTAGAATTATGGTATAAATTAGTGTGCGAGGCCCTGGGTGAAGCTTGATTCTTCGCTATAACTGTCAATTCAAAAGGCATTTAGTTTTAGGTGTTAAAAGTTGATTAAACTTTTAATGGATCTTTCTATTTGCATCTTTCATTGTTGACATTGATACGGTATTATTGTGAAGTTTGCCCGAGTGTTTGCAGATTGACCTGAAAGTGTCACATGAAAGTCTGCAGGACAACCATTTTATACACAATATCACCATATTTTCGGTTGCTTATGTCTTATTCCCTCTTTATTTGATGGATTATAGACTTTGGGAAACTCTTTAGTAAATTTTGTGTTGTGCTTTCACAGTTCACTCTCATTTTATGTGCCAGTCCTTCGTGATTTGGTAAATTTCTTGCAGAGGACGGATATTCTTTCCACTATTTAACTTGCTCTCAACCAAATTATGCTTCTAGTTCATGATATTGTTTTACATTATTTCTTTGACAACAAGACATCATCATGGCACCATTACGACGATTAACATGATGCCTGGTTATTAACATCTTAACTGGGAGCATAAAACTGTGCAGGAGACTTGAAGAGGACAGTAGGGCTGAGTCTTCTCAGGAGACAAACTGCTCATCTGAGCAGCTTGTCTATGAATTCTTCGAGGGAGCTCTGCCACATATTCGGCCTCCTTTACATGATAAGGCAAGTCTCTTCCTTTCAGATTTACCTATTAAAATCTCCCCTTGATTTGGACACTAACAATGTTTTTTTCCTCTCAGGTTTCCATTCTTGCTTCTGAGTTTCCTTCGCTCAAGAAGTATAGAAGCTGTGATATATCACCTTCTAGTTGGTTTTCTGTGGCCTGGTAGGTGTCAAAAAGTTCATCCGCTGTTGTCGTTTAAGTTATCGCTAAACTGTTCATTGTCCTCATGAAAAATTGAACTTCGGCCGCCCAGGTATCCAATATATAAAATACCAGTGGTCTCATCAATCAAGAGGGTGGATGCATCTTTCCTGACCTACCATTCCCTGTCAGCTGACTCAAAAAGTATGCTTCTCTCTTTCATTCTTAGTTTCTGACCATTTCAAGCACGCAAGTAGTGAAGTTCCCAACAATTGTACCTGATTTGGTATCGCCTTATATGTCTCAGGGAAAAACCAACTGGAGTTTAGTAGCAGGAAGGTCCGTGAAGATGATGGATCCTTAAATATATCTCTTCCCACTTTTGGCCTTGCAGCTTATAAGTTGAGAGGCTCAATACTAGCTCCTCGTAGAGACTCTGAATGGCACAAAGTGGACTCTCTATTGGAAGCTGCAGCTGACTGGCTAAAGAATTTGCAAGCGAACCACCCAGATTACCTATACTTTGTTAGCCACAGTACCTTGTACAGATAATAAAGAAAGATTCAAAATATTCTTCCACATATTCAGAGTCAGAGAAGCTTCTGCATAGAGTATAGCATCGACATGAAACTGAATTGATATGCCGAAACATTCTTACTAACTATATTCAGTCTCAGCTGTGTTATTTTCGGTCTGCCCATAGGAGATGAGTTGCGGTATGTAGTGCAGGTGACAACCTCTTGAGTTTAGTAGTGATTTACAGACATGTTGTTTATGATTGGACTATATTAAAGTCCCGTGAAAAGCTATAGGCAGTAGGAATTTGTATGCCATAAGAGTAAGACATGAAAGAAGTGCAGTATAGGAAATTAAGAGTATAAGGACCCGCTTCTTTTGAGTTTTTTATTGTTAGCGGCAATTCAAAATTTTGATTCGGTAATGAGGATAAAACTATATCTTGTCAATTTTCTCTGGTTTATTGATATTAAAATCAGACAAACAAATATCCAAAATTTTGAAAATATTCGTTGTCTTCATTTTTTATAATACATTCATGGATCCTCATACTTTAACAACTAAGAAAAATGATTCTTTGACACACTTAAAACTTTTATATTCATTTGATACTATCTTTTTTTACTTTTTACTCTCTTTTTTTTTAAAAAAACAATAAAATTTTATACTTTTATGATCATTTTACTCTTATACTGTGTCAAATGAATGTAAAAGTATATCATGGTACCATTACTCAACAACTATATACAACAATTTGACAATGACACGAGTTAGGGAATCATTGGTGCATTTTAATCATTGGTCCAACAACTTTCACGCTTCCATTTCACTTTTTCAAAAAGGTTTGGACTTTTCTTTTCTTCTCTCTTATCTCTCTCTAATTTTTTTTCCATTGTCTCTTCGTTTTCTGAGCAAAGTCCACCATCGAGAAAAACTTTTCCCTTTCCTCCACCATTTTCTAGAAGGTCATATTCCCTTTGATCCTTTTAGTGGTTTGTTGTTTCGATAACCCGTTTTCCTTTTTTTGTGTGTTGTGTGTTGTGAAATGAAGAAATATAGTAAATGTGGTCATGGAAGCAAGGTATGTGTTCGTTGTTGGAAAAGGCCATTTCCCATTTCCTTTGATACGTTGTTTATAAGAGTGATTTTTAATGTAGTTGTTTGTGTGACATTTGTTCAAAACGAAGTTAGTTGATGGTTTGAATTTAAGGTTGACTCGAGAAGAAAGGTGTTTTATTCAAAGTATCCCATTTGGTTAGTTTTTAGAGTTACATGAAAATGTTAAGATTGGTACGAGCTTTTTTAAATGAGTTATGTGGTAGATGAGTTGATTGGAGAGGTGAGTTTTGTTTCGGGGAGAAAGTTGTAGAATTTAAAGAAATAAATGTATGTTTAGTTTAGGATTGAGTGTAGTTAGAGAAAAAATTGATTTAAATGGGGTTGATGTACATAGTGAATGTAGGAATTACGTTGGTGGTGGATAAGTAGATGTCAATCTCATATATCAATTTTTGTTGAAAAAGTATGAAAATTTCCTTTAGGACATTTTTGTAGCTTATATATTTTCTTAAAGATATGCGAGGTTTTGCTACCTAATCATAATGGAACAATATTTTCGTTTCTTTTTAACATTGTTGAGGACTTAAGGTGTGTGGGTCAGTATAATTGGGGAAGTTTAGTTTATCAGTATTTAGTAAGTAGTTTATGCAATGCTTCAATAGCATTCAAGAATGAAAAAAGTACAACTCACATGCATATTGTTGGATGCGTTTACATATTGCAAGTAAATCATGTATATTTATTGAAATGCAAATTATTTATGTTAGGATTGGTTTATGTGTTAGTTTTTGGTTTTTAACATTTTTCAGGTATGGTTTTGTGATCGTTTTATGAGTTCACACCCTCGCGTAAGTAAATTGCCAAGACTGTTGCATTGGATTAATATAAATGTGGGTGAAAATTTCATCAAAAGTGTTATAGGTGTGTACTTGGTTATTTGATATTTTTGTGTTATACATATTATCTTTTAGGATAGATTTTTAGAATGAAACTTTTATTTGTTTTACAAGTGGTTGATGATGTTGGTGTGTCGAAAGAAGAACTTTGTTATGTAGTTGCGAAAGAAATAGTTCAAAAAAGTGGTGTGGATTTTATCGACAAAATAGGACAGATAATACCATACGTAAAGAAGTGTTATGCGTGTTTTAGAGGAACAAGATCTGGCAATTGAAGAACTTGTAGCTTCATTTTCTATTTTAGAGAAGTTGGTTGAAGACAGGAATAAAGGTGAGGGTAGCCAAAAGGTGGAAGAATGTGCTGGGGGAAGTGTTGTTCCTCGTGAATTTCAATCATCAGACATGGAATTTGGTTGTCACAATACGCTTGTTGAACATAACCGCATTGACATGCAATTTAAAGGTGAGGGAGACATTTCCTAAAGCAATATGTATAAGCGAACGAAGGAAGGACGACACATACGTTACAAAAGATGTGCAATAAGAAATCCCTATCCTAGATATGGTAGGAAATGACAATGATATATGTATTAAATTGTGTAAGGTTGACTACAAAATAAATGACTTTGTTGTAAAGTTTAATAAAAGAACATTCATTACAATAATTTATGTCAATGCAAATATATATGCACATATTTCCATTGAGCATTGTTATTGATATCACTGTTGTTTATTTCCAATACATGAATTTGTTATTACAAAAGGCGGAGAATATGGTTTTCATATTGGTTGAGAAAAAACTTAGTGTCTAATGTACTTTGAAGTGATGTTCGTACTTGATAAGTGAGGTAGGTGATAATTTTCATCATTGGTACCTGATATACGTGTCTAATGTGTTTCAAAACCCTTAACGTGGCTCCCTAACTACATGAGTTAGGCTCCCCAATGTTTGCACTAGTAATCGATTATAAGGGGATTGTAATCGATTACCGGAGGAGTTTTTTATGGGTTGTACATAACCTTGAATGTGGCTCCCCAGATATATGAACTAGGCTTTGCAAGGTTGTAAGGACTGAGTTTTTGGCTTATTTTTGCAATTGTTGACTTGAATGAGTGACTTTTGTCATTAATGGTGGTCTTTAGTGTATGAATAACATACAATTAATTTAATTTTAGACCTAAAATCCACCAATGTTGGTGTTCAAATTGGTTATTCAAAACCCTCAACGTGGCTCCCCTAATATATAAACTAGGTTCCCCAATGTGTGCATTAGTATAGAGCCACAATAATTAATTACCAGTGACAATTATTTGTGTTTGATGAAGATGTAATCAATTACTAGAGAAGTTTACATGAGTTGTCAAGAACCTTGAATGTGGCTTCCTAGATATAGGAACTAGGCTCCCCGAGGTTGTAAGGACTATTTTATTGGAAGATTCACTATTGGTGACTCGGGTGCACTAGTACAAAAACAACGTATAACGTCTAATATTTTTGGCCTCTCACGTTGAATTCAATAACGACGTTATATTAGTAGACGTTAAATTGACGTCGAATTTAAAAAATTCGACGTTAATTTAACATCGAATTTTGTCAATATACGACGTTAATCAATTCTTTTTTATTTTTTTAAATAATTATGATCCTCTTTTACAGCTTTACGAGACTTGAAAAGCAGAAAAAGCAACAATTTTCAGTTTTTGATATTTTATAAAGCATGAACTATGAACAGTAATATAGGATCAATCAAAGAACAATAACAAACAACAAGGAAGTTCAATCAAACATCAAACAATAATAACAAACAAGTTCAACCAAACAATAACAACATCAAACAAGTTAAACAAAAAAGTAACAAACAAGTTATCAACAAATAAGTTCTTCAAAACGAAAACTAAAACCAAAACGAAAACTAACATCGATTCATCGGAACAAAGTGTTGCCACTAATGAGAGAGAAAACAGAATGCGCCTATGAAGGACAAGAACACGAATCGGTGAAAACAAACGAAAATCATACCTAAAGTAGTTAATTAACATGCATTTGTATCAAATGAAAGAAAGATTACACGTGATGGTCGTCAAATTTCGTTCGAAAAAAGTTTGAGCAGAGAAAATGGTCCTGCGCCCTAAGATAAAGTGAATGAATTTTCAATCTCCTGCTCAATTTTTTTTTTAATTCACTAACCTTTTAACGTTTAACGCTGGGGCATTCGACGTTTTATATTCTTTTACATCGAATTACAATTCTAAACGACGTTTAATAATTACATTTATTTACAAAAATATCACCAGTCATTTTTAACGTTGACTATTGAGTGGTTCAATATTAAACACGTGACATTATAAGCTATTTTTTGCACTAGTGATGAGCGACTGTTGTCTTCATTGGTGGTCTTTAGGGTTTGAATACCATGCAACTCATTTATATTTTGGACTAAATATCCAATAACGTTAGTGTTAAAATAGTTGTTCAAAAGCCTCAACATGGCTCCCTATAAATGTGAATTGGGTTCCCAATGTGTGCATTGGTAATTGATTATAGATGGATTATAATCAATTACCAGAAGAATTTTAATATGTTAACAATGAAGTTCAAAGGTTTAGAAAACAAGAGATTCTTGATTTAAAATGTTCGATACAAAATTATTATATTATAATAATACATAAAATTATTAAACTAACCATGACGAAAATATAAATATTAGTAATTAGTTGTTGTTAGGAGAGTTAGCATGTTTGGAGTTTTGTGGTTGTATTTCATCAATTTTGGAGTCTGCAGAAGAACTAGCTCATCGATTGATGGACAAATGTTAGCTCTGAAGACCTGCACATGGATGATAATTGAGTGATTGGTTTGACTTTAAAGGTTTGAAACGTTTTACCTTTATTACATTCCAAACTGCTATGTTGAGACAGTGAGTTTTGCCTCATTCAAGGACAAATGAAAAACTAGTAAAATGACTCATTCAATAAAAGTATTCCTTTAATAAAAAAGAGAGAGGAGATTTTAGTTAGACAAACATATTATGTTCATCAACAATTTATTATTTCTTACCTTACTACAAACAATCAATTTACGAAAAATAATGTTTTTCTATAAATATTTAAAATAAATGAAAATATACCACAAAAAATATTACACAAAATACTGTTAAAAAAACAATTTTTAATACATGATAGTTTGTATTATTCTGTGTTTTTTTTAATATATACTCCTTAAAGGGAATTCAATTATGTTAGTTTATACATTTCTTTTTAACTTTATCCTTATTAAAATAAATTATTTTATTACTTTATATTTTAAATTTTATAATTTATTTTTTAAAATTTAATTAATTACTTACAATTAAAAGAGTTTTGGTTTTAAAAGAAGATTTTAAGTTAAAAAAAGGTTAAAACTCTCTTTTGGTCCTCATATTTGTTTTTGTCTCAATTAGGTCCTATAACTTGAAAAAATGAGGCAATTAAGTCCTCTCCGTTAACTAACGACTAACGGCGTTTATTATTGATGACATGGTGCACAGAGAATTAAGTGATTTATAATTATTTAATTACGTGGATTTTAATGTTAAAAGTTAAAGGTGATGTGGAAAATGGTTTTATGATTGGGATTTTTTTATTGAATCAGAAAACAATAAAAACAATAAGTGGATGAATTAGGGATTTAAGTAATTGGGATTTAAGTGGTGAGTATCAGAAATTAGAAGAAACCCAGAAATTGGGAATCAAGGGAACCAAAGGAACCCAGAAGCCTTCATCTCCTCCGTTCATGCGTGTCCGCCTCAGCCTCCACCCAATCGGCCACCGCGAGTCACGGTCCAAGGCGTCGACAACACCGTTGTTCACCATCGGAAGCATCGCAGGCCATGGCGTTGGGTCCTCCCTTCTCCTTCTTCTCTTTGCGTGTGAGAGAGAAGCTCTCTCGTTCCTCCGTCAAGCGCCACCAGTGACCGCCAAGCTCGCCGTCGGTCACCGCATCAACGTCACCAACGCTGACTCCTCCGATTCACTCGCAAGCAGGAAACCCTTTCCCTCTTCTTCTCCTTTCCCTTTTGGTTGTGCATTTTCTTGAAAATAGAGGTTTTCTTATGAATTATTTCCATTTTATTTTGCATTTAAACTTTTTGATCTAGAAGAAAGTGGAACTGAGTCTGAGGATGACAATGAGAGAAATGATGTAGCTGAGGAAGAAATTACCTGATCCTGTTGAAAAGGAGAAATTACCTGATTCATTAGATTGGGAAGGATCTAACAAAAGTTTGCCTTACTGTTTATTTTAACGAGCCTTTCTCCTCTTTTCAAAATTGCTGTGAAGAAATGGAATACTCATATCTTCTAGACCGAGCATATGAATCTATTACTACTAAACCCAATTCTAACATAGAGCGGAANAGAGAATCTAAACTTCGGAAAGAAAAAGAGAGAGAGACAGAGAGAATGCCGTCGGCGAAGCTCCGGCTGTGACCGGCGGCTACCAAGGAAGCCCATGGCCTTGACGAAGAACAGTGGTGGTTAATGTCCAGATCCCTAATTTCCTTTCTAATTCATTATTCTTCCTTTTCAATTCCTAATATATTATTTTAACATAAATTAATTCAATTTTGCCACGTCATACTTTTTTAATTTAAATAAAAATTCCATCTAATTAAACAATGCACGTCAGCCAATATAACTCAACTATATTTAACACCGTCTCAGACCATTAAACGGAAAAGACTTAATTGCCTCATTTTTACAAGTTATAGGACCCAATTGAGACAAAAAAAAAATATGATGACTAAATTGAGATTGACAGACAAATATGAGGACCAAAAGAGTGTTTTAACCTTAAAAAAATTCAAAACGGACAAACAATTTCTACTTCACGTTTAAATTGTTATTTTTTTCTTTTAACTAGTGAA
Source organism: Vigna radiata var. radiata (assembly GCF_000741045.1). Classification (NCBI taxonomy): domain Eukaryota; kingdom Viridiplantae; phylum Streptophyta; class Magnoliopsida; order Fabales; family Fabaceae; genus Vigna; species Vigna radiata. The sequence goes on from NC_028358.1 coordinate 28,427,413, forward strand.
AGTCCATGTGCTATGTGATACATAAGTATGTTTATTTTCTTTGTAATAACAAAATATAATAAAATTATTATTTAAAAGTAAATAAAAATCACCTTTTATGATTTTATTGTAAATATTTTTTATTTATTTTGTAGATATTGTTTACTTTAGATAATTAAAAAAAACTAAACTAAAAAACAATTAAACCAAAAATGATTAAATTAAAAAAAAAATATTTATAAAGTAAAATTAGTAAAACAATTATTTTATTTAAAAAAATTGTTACTTAAAAAATAAAATAGAAAATAAAATATATACACAAAAGGGAGAATATTTATATATAATGGTATAAATTTTAAAGTAACTACCAAGTTTTAATGCGAAATTCGAAGGGATATAGTGAGTTTTAAAGGTGTTATCAATGAATATTTGAATTCACGTGTTCATCAAATGATTATTACGCATTCATTAATCGTATCTATAAAATTTAATGTGTAATTATGGTTTGATTTATACAGTAATTTATCATAACTGTTTATTTCAAAAACTAACGATATTCATATGTAAAAATATAAAAGAATTAATACATTAATTAGGTATGTGTTTATAATAAAAAAGAATTAAAAATCTTCAACGATAGAAGATTTTCCGTATAAAAGGCATTTTCGTTTTAGCTTTGTGGTAGCAGAGCTGAGAGCTTAATGTCTTGTTGGGTCTTTGTATGGATCTTGGTTCGCTGTTGGGCCTCTACAAACCCATTTTCTAAAATGTCCATTATCGAGTGGGTGTTGCTCCCTACACCTCCTCAAGTGGGACTTGTACTTCCCCATTAATTTAATTTATTTCAAAAATATTATACACCTCTCCACTATTGTTTTTATTCCAAAAATATTCTACACCTCCTCACTATCCTTAAACATTTTTCTCTTTCTCTATCTACATTAATGGAGCATTTACATGGCTCATTAATGGAGCATTTACATGACTTAAATTTGAACTTGGATATATTTTCTTAAATAAATTTGATTCAATCTTATTTTCGTTGTTGAATGTGTTTTTTTCTTTTCAAATTACTTAAAAAATGGTAAAATTTTGTTTTAAATTTCTAGAAAAATGTTTATATATGTATCTTTTTTTTAATATAATATCTATAATTTTTAACATTATATTATGTTTTAACTCACCGACATGTTTGACTCAAATAACTTGAATAAAATATTTAATT
>NC_028358.1:28428916-28532106 GCF_000741045.1 Vigna radiata var. radiata
TAGGGTATTTTTGGAATAAAAGAAAATAGTGAAAAGGTGTAGAATATTTTTGAAATAAATTAAATTAATGGGAAGGTACAAGTTCCACTTGGGGAGCTGGAGAGAGCAACATCCTTATCGAGTATATTCTAATTCTGGAATGCTAATTCCAAAAAATAATTTTATTATTTTTATGAGTAATTAATTGAAAAGTATGAAAATAATATATACTCTAAATTTTAAATATAAAAAAACATATATTGTAATGACCATTTATAAATGTACCTAATTTTGGAATAGTAATTTTAGAATGTAAAAATACATTCTGAAATCATCAGAGTATAAAAAAAAATACATTTAGGAATGTTTATTTTGTAATGATGTACACCAATAAAGACGTTGATTTAAAAGTAACTTTAGCAACACGTTTTCTGAGTTATGTATAAATTTCTCACTCGATATGATAATTTGCAAATATCAATAAATCAAAAAATAAAAAATATAGAAAGATTATCAATAAGTGATCGGTACGGATTAACATATTGTGAGAAAAAAAAATTAAGTACTTTTTTCTTATCAGAAAAATAGAATATTTTTTTAGGTTTTTGTAAGTATCCAAATATGAATACTTTTTTTTTTTTAACAATAATGTGAGATTAGTTGGATGGAATTTATATTTTAATATTATCTATTTCTTCTTGTTTGAAACAAAAAATGAAAGAAGACTTTGAAGGCCATTAAAAAAGGTGATATTTACTTACAGCTATTAGTTGATGCTTCAGGGAATAATAATATTTACTCATTAAATTGATATTCTATGCTTTAAATAGTATAAAATGTTGAGTTTGTAATATAGAACATGAGTGGGTAAGGATAATTTCGAAGAAGTTGGAGTTGTTTTCTGAAGTTCTGAGAATCAGTAGCAAAGGAATAAATTCTCCATTGAATAATTTTGGTAAAAAAAGAAGTGGACATGGGAGCTTGTATTGAGTTAGGCTGTGTTAGGTCAAACTCATATCCTTCCATAACATCGTTTTCGGAATTTTTAAGAACAATTATAAACGAAAGCCAATTCTGAGTTGCACTACACTCACTTTCTCAATGTCTATGTCAACACTCTTTATCACAACATGTACCTGGGACCACAATCATGTTTTTGCTAATGCTATTAATTAGATGGGTTTATTCACAAGGATTTACATTATCACTTATAATTCTAATGAATAATCACTTTCTTACGGCCGTCAAAATGGGTCACAACCCGTCAGGTAATTCGGTTCATCACGGGTTCGGATCGAGTTGAGTTTGAAAAAATTAAATTTTTTTTATATAGGTCAGATTTCAACCCGGCTCATTTAAATCCGGTTCATGTGGGTTAAACCTGTGGTGGGCCGGATTTGACCTGCTAACCCACTTACCTAATTTTATTTTTTTAATTTATTATTTTATTTATGAATCTCTTCACTCACTGTGTATAAAAAAAAGTAACCTCTATTCTCACAAATCACTCTCACGGAACTTGCTCTCATTTACGGTGCTGTCACTCTCATTTATTCACTGAAATTCTTCAAGGATCAGGTTTTTTTGTATGTTTTTTGTATTTGTTTTTTGGATGACATTTGGATTTATATTGTACTTTTTATTATTATTTTGAATTGTCTTCAGTTTAATATCATTTTTTGGGAGTGAAATTTGTTTAAATTTGAATATAGAAAGTTTGTAATTTTTTTTTATTTAAAAAAACTCTAATTAAATGGGTTAGTGAGCCAACTCGTTTACCCACCAACCCGTAGTGAGTCGAGCCGGGTTCAGATTTTTCTGGTTCGCTAATAAATGAGCCGATTTGGGTTGACTCACTAAGTGACCAACCCGTGGTAGGCCGAGGCGGATCGAGCCAGATTACCCGTTTTGACTACTACTAACTATAGATCCTCCATTCTACTGTCATTGATAAGAATTCATGTTCTTTATACTTAAGACTTATGACAATCTCTAGAAGCATATGAGTGGATCCTCTGAGAAGTAAGAGATCTAATGAAAACTTCTTTACCAGAAAGAAACTTCTGTCACAAAAGTGAAAGCTTATTCACAGGAAATGGATGACATTATACGTAGAATCAAGTTGGTCTACGTTGCATAGAACCAGCTTCATCAACTTTACACAATATCTAATGGAGTGATGAATTCTCCATTCTAACTTATAAATAATTAGATATAAATATAAACTCATAAACTAATTTTGTAATTCAAAAAATCAATTTAATATAGAGTTTACATCAATTATATATTCTAAATTAATTTTATTTTTAATCAATGTAATACTTAAAAAAAAAATCTTTAATATCGAATCTCATGGTTGCCAAAATCTAAAGAAATACTATGCACACATACGAGAATGTAAGGTTATGCACACGTCTTATAGGAATGAACATCTCTGTCACGATTTAACGTATCCAACGTTGGTGATGCTTATTACGGTCACTGAGGAGAGCATGATTTGATTCATCAATCTTTGGCTTTCTACAAATTGTATGGATCTTACAAAGATGGTCCCTTCTCCTATCATAGTCCTGAAAGAAAGAGACAAACTTCCTTGTTTTTCCCAAATGGATGTATGGCTATAACAAAAGGTCTTTTTCTTTTAATAAAGTCTATTGTCACCTTTCTCATCTAATAACAATAATACTCCAAATATTGTTTTAAAACGACAACATTTTTTTAGTTGTAATTTTCAAAATTATATACTATACAGTTTAAAACATTTCCATCCAATTAAAACTAATCTTTTGTCTTGATAATATGTATATAAAACTTTATTATACAAATAATTAATGTTTAAATTCTCACCGACGATTTTATGTGTATAACTAATCATTTATGTTACATAATTATAAATTTTCAAGTACAGACCAACATTAAAATGATGAAAGGAATTGTGTGTGGACACAAATAGGTAAAGAATGATATTAGTAAATATCTAGACGAGGATAATATTTACAGAATAAATCAAAAGATGATATTACAAAGCTTTGTCCTTGTTTATCTAGAGACATCAAAAAAAGGTTTATTTCATTTGTGTTGTACGTTAACATCTTGGTCACTTCATTTTGATAGATATACGAACGTGCTTCCCTCTTATCACTGTTACATCAGCGGATACCAACAAGGCCCCGCCATCGAAATTCTGTGATGACAGCTAATAATTCAAGAAGGAACAAGAAATGTTACTTTGTTTCTTTGCTTTTCGGATCCACAACTTAGATTGTGGTTGGAAGAACTCAGTAACTTGATCAGTGGACTTTGTAACCAAAACATAACGAATATCATGTGCGCTTCAAGATTATAGATATGGAAATCATCATTGAATAGATGGAGTTAAAACATTCAGCAAACGGGTGAGGAAACTTCTGCATGCACTTATATCATAAAAGACTCGTGTTAAAAGTGGATTTTAAGTCTAATTCAATCGCTTTTTTTAAGGAAAACTTTCGTACCATATTAGAAGTAGACTTTAAACCTAACTCAACCTTATAAAACCGACTTATAGAATAAGATTTGTATCTACTTATATACACTGAATTGGTCTGATCTTTAGTCGATATGAAACGTGCAACACCTTCTTCCATCAAGTGTAAATTAATTTCAGCCATAAAAGCATTCATGTCTGTCATAAAACCTAACACCCCATAAATAAAAACCAAATAAATTCTTATCTTTTTGTAAGTTCCTTCTCACAATGTAAATGCAGTGCATGTGGGTCTGTGTGCAAGAAAATGGAAGAAAGAAGGTTGGTGGACCATTTCTTTGATATTGGATACCTTCGTACTTGCTCCTTATGCACTTTGTTTTTTTCTCTTCTGTAATGTTGACCGTTCCACATTCTGAAACCATTTATATATATATATATATATATATATATATATATATATATATATATATATATATATATATATATATATATATATATATATACACACACACACCAGCCACCATAAAATTTTCAAAATAATGAAAATTTCATCTACTAAGTTATACTTAAATTTCCATAAGCATATAAATTAGAATAATTACGGTGAAACCCAGAAATTTTAGAAGTCGTTCTTCAACGAAAGTATTTTTAGGATTTTTTTTCTTTAACAATAACATATATAAGGATATTTTATTTTTTCATTCTTATTGTTATTTTAAATAATATTTCAATATTTTTAAAAGAAACTATTACAAGTTTAAAATAAACCTTTATCATAATATTAATTATTTATCATAAATCTAAAACATTATTTTACACATTTATAATATCCATCAATTAGGATTTTAAATGTGATATAAGTTATATTCTTGTATATATTCTTATGAATTTTAGTAGATAAAATGAATTCTTATACCACGATTATACATGCTAAAGCGCAACTATAAAATAACTCATTCTTTTCCCCCTTTTTTTTCAATTCATTTATATGTATTATGATTTACTAAAATGTGAACTTGGAAGAAAAACAAATAATAAAACCTAAAAAATAGTCATTTGATTTATTTTTTTTTTCAATTCTAAATTTATAGTGATGTAGTGTTTTGAAAAATTATCTAGAAAATTCACTAGTGTAAAATCATTTTTTATGACAAATTATAATGACACATTACATAATTGAAAATATGATAAAACTTACTATAGTAGTTGAATATATAAAGTGGTTTGGTAAAAATTATTTATACTGTCTATATTTATGTCGGAAACGACATAAAAGAATCTTTTAACTAACAGTAAAAAAAAAAAAAAAAGGCTTTCATGGACCAGTGAAGAAAAACAACTTGAAACAACTAATGGTTATTTTAGTTTTTGTTTTATTTGTTAATTTAAGGATCAATATACACAAATTTATAGTTTAAAATATTTTTTTATTTAAAATTTTTAAATTCATGTCAAAAATAAAACTTCATGTATATATGGAAATAGTTAAAGTATTGTTCTTGTGGGGCCTAAACACATGCACTACATGTCCATTAGAAATATACATCTCTCTCTCAACCAAGCTGTACCAAGCCACCTTACACACAAGCGATTGTGATGTTTTCTTTCAATTCGACTATCTCTAGGTTCGAAACACGAGGATGTTTATAATAATATTTCAATACTCAAGTCAAATATTAGTATAAGCAAACCATAAATACATTATTGAATAAATAAATATTATTCGTTATTTATATTATTATCATAGACTTTTATTTGGGTGAGTCTAGATTATCTAGGTCATGACTTTTCCTAGGTAGTATTAAGATTTTACTAACCTAGTTTATTCACTTAATCCTTGATTAGTTGTGTTAATTATATTATAGAAAAGAAATATAATATAAATATACGATATTATTACAGTCAAAATGTTATTTCTACTTAGATATTGGAAATGTTATCAACCGGGACAATGTAAAACATTATTTCGGCCTCACACAATATAAGTAAACACAATATATACAAATATATAAATGAGTTAAATACATTTATAATTTATCTTAATTGTGTATATCATTGTTAATATGATTATGATTAACTCTTTTATTGTCACAATATATTTTTGTTTATAAACGAAAAAAAAAGGGAAATGATATTATTCTCATGATTAATAAATAAATTGCAATGTTCTGTTAAATTATAATTTTTATTGTTTAGAACATGTCAAATCTTATTTTAAGACCTTGTGCTACTTTTTAGTATATGTCAAGTAGGATATAATTAAGATATTTAAAAATCTCATTCAATTTTTCTTCCAATGGTATATGTCAAGTAGGACATAAGATATTTTTTGCACTGAATTTCTTTTATGATAGGAGAACATTTAAAATATCTTCTTCTTCTTTTTTTTTTGGTATTTTGGAAATATTACTTATTTGAGCTTATCTCTCCGTGGACTATCTTGTAAATAATATATCTTATCCTTAAAATCTTTATCTATCATTAGATATGCTTTTGGTTATTAATTTTAAAAAACGTACCATTTCTTTAATTTTTTTTTGTTTGTTTATGTTTTCTTTAACTTTATAAATCTTTCATTCTTTTTTTGAATAAATCTAATTAGGTAAAAGGTGAATTAGTCTTGGATCTTTCAAGTAATTCTCTTTTACTATTTTAAGGGTTTAAAACTTTAATCAATTGATAAAGTTGTTATTCCAATTGATTCGTGTCTGAGTTGTTTAAGTGGGATTTTCCTTAGGTTTTTTTTGGAGATTATGTAAAATATCATTTTTTTTTTGTGGTTCGACTCAAGAAATAAGTAATTGTGAATAGAGTTGAATTAAGATTCTCAAACTATTTTTAAATCTGTATTTGGTATTTGGAATTGTTGTTGCTAATTTAGCGATAGAGTTTTATGATTTGCATAATTTACACCAATTTGTTGTATTGTGTTTTCCATAACTTGGGTGTTGAAATTATTATTTTGATTGCAATAACAGGTGTAAATTGATTTCTAAAACTTGTATATGATTTCAAGTGTGGTTGTTTAAGTGATAACATTTATTATAAATATAAAGCATTGTTTAGGTGTCTATGTGATCACTCAAGCAATAAAACACTCTTCTCAAGTTATAGCTTGAGATTTGAGTGAAAGAGATGATGAAAAATGATTTTCCTTAGAATTATAATGACTTATGGGATCATTGGTCATTCATAAGATGAATAGGTATGAATAGGTGGAGTTATGTGAGTGAAATTTAGAACTTGGTACCTTAGTACACTAAACCATATCTTTCAAGCGATGGTGTATCACTTGAACAATGAAGAATCAATGTTGATTCTCTCTCTAGTAGAAGCGTTTAAACACGTTGATTGGTTGTTCAACAAGAAAAGAAAAATCCAATTAAATATTTTTCTTTTATATATTTTAAGTAAGATAAATAAGTTGTCATTTAAGTAATGTATTCAAAGCTTGATTTCTTTTATATTTTATAATAATAGTTGAATTAAATTTTATTTGCTTAGTTGATTTGCTTTGGCTATTTTAATTTTTTCATTATTAGTATTTATGAAGTATCTTAATTAGAATATATATATATATATATATATATATATATATATAATTGTTTAATAAGGTATTACATAGAGTAGTCAAAATGGGTCACAACCCGTGAGTCAACCCGGCCTGCCACGGGTTTGGGTTGGGTTGGGTTTGAAAAAATTGAAGTTTTTTATGCGGGTCAGATTTCAACCCGACTCATTTAAACCTGGCTCATGCGGGTTAAACCCGTGGTGGGCCGGGTTGGCCCGCCAATCCACCTACCTAATTTTATTTTTTTAATTTATTATTTTATTTATGAAACCCTAAAAAATAAAATACTCTCTTCATTCAGTGTGTATACCAAAAAAGTAATCTTTGCTCTCACAGATCACTCTCACGGAACTTGCTCTCATTTACGGTGCTGTCACTCTCACTTCTTCACTGAAATTCTTCAAGGAGATGGTAAAACAACCTTCCTTTTTTTTCTTCTCTTTTCTCCACATTTTTGTTTTCTCACTTATCTTTCTTTTTTTTTTTCGAAAACCTTATAATGAAAAAAATAGGATTTTTGAAAACCCTATATATCAGAGTTTGTTCATTTTATTTAAACAATTTGAGTATATATTATTTGAACAAGTTGTTTTTGATATCTTTGCATTTGGGAAATTGTTACAGATTAAACTATTAATATTTTGTTGATGTTGTTGAGTATTGATTCTCTTCTTTTTTTTAACTAATATTTTCTTATTGTTTTTTAGAATTGATGAATATAAGAAACTTATTTGTATGTTTTTTGTGTTTGTTTTTGGATGACATTTGGATTATATTATACTTTTTATTATTATTTTAAATTGTCTTCAGTTTAACATCATTTTTTTGAGAGTGAAATTTGTTTAAATTTGAATATAGAAAGTTTGTAATTTTTTTTATTTAAAAAAAAATTAATTAAATGGGCTAGTGGGCCAACCCGTTTACCCACCAACCCATGGTGGGTCGAACCGTGTTCAGATTTTTCTAACTCGCTAATAAATAAGCCGAGTTAGGTTGGCTCACTAAGTGACCAACCCGTGGTGGGTCGGGCCGGGTCGAGCCGGGTTACCCGTTTTGATAGTTCTAGTATTACATATGATAGATTAAATATGTTAATACGTTGGTCAGTGACATCAGGGAGAATCAAAACATTGTTTTCAGAATTAAAACATTCTACGTGAAACTTTTTTTGGATGTATTAAAAATCGAGGTTTTCTATGGTCAGAACTTCCGTTATTGGTAGGAACTTGTGTTTATCCTTTTAGACATGTACATATAGGGATGGCAAAAAAATCCGCAGACATGGGTATCCGCGGGTGAAATCTGCCGCGAGTAGTTTCTATCCGCAGATATTTACTACCCGCAGATAACGGGTAGCGGGTATTTTAATATCCGCTTCTAAACGGGTCGGGTACAGGTAGTATACTACCCGACCCGCAGGTACCCGTTACCCTAAAAATAATAAAAAAATAATTTATATATATTTTTAATTAATTTAATTAAAAATTAAATTAAATTATCTTTTATTAGGTTAAATTTAATTAAAATTAAATTTTAATTTATATTTAATTTATATTATATTATATATATTTTGTAATTTTATTTAAAATTTTAAAATGTATAAAATATTTTTTTTTTGCTGGTATCTGCGAGTACCCGCGGGTATTTTTTAAACGGGTACCCAGCGGGTAGCGGGTAGAATTTTATCAGGCGGGTCGGGATGCGGGTAGGCACTATCCGTGCTCGACCCGACCCGTTGCCATCCCTATGTACATAGTTGTTTTTGCTCTTTCATCTCTAAAACCTGACTTCAATCTCTCGTCAAATTAAAAAAAAAAATAAATTGATGATTGGATTCATGCGAGCAAGGTATGCTGACATACTTTACTTGGTGCATTTTCTAATGATTTGTTTAATGTGTGCTGTTAATATAAGGAAGAAAAAGACATTTAGGATTTGTTGATTCTGAAATACATTATTGAAGAAGTCGTCAAACAAAGGTTCATCATTGGGAACTACTTTTGTTGAGAAATGATCAAAGATAAGAATATAAAGTCTCAAACTAATGAGTACCACAAGTTGCTTGAAGATATCAAAGCGAAGAACATTCTTCTACCAGATGAATTTGTTTCATAACTTCTATTCAAGAAATTTTCGCCATCTTAGACTAATTATAAACAAAAGCTTAAATACAAACACAAGCCGAGGTCACTTCTAGAGATCATCACATAAATAATTATTAAAGATACCAACAGGAAATAGTGCTACTGCAAAGGCCAAAACTTTGTCTACAAAAGTAAATATGATAAAAGATAAACCTGCTCCAAAGAGGTACGAATAAAAACCTAATCATAAAAGGAAAAATCATTTTCCAAATTCTCTTCCTAACAGATCTAACCTCACCTTTAAGAACAAAGGAAACTACTTCGTGTGTAGAAATTCGGGCCATCATGCACCACAATGTAGGCGTAAAGTAAGAAACGACAATCCTTCTAGGACAACTATAATCGAACGAGATGATATTATTGTTGTGGTCTTTTCACAAGTAAATTTAATGACAAATGTGAGCAAGATGGTGGCACACTATGGTGCTACCAAGCATATATGTGTAAACATAATTTCCTTTGAAGGTGCGGGAAAACACTAGAAGGAGGGGGGGGGGTTTAAATAGTGTTTTCCAACTTTTTTGCAACTTACGATCTTAACGTATCTTAGCTAGATCGTTTACTTAACCAACTTAATATATCCAAGTTGAAGAGTAGACGATAGATGGATGTAAAACATGTTATGCGGGAGTGAGCTTTAAAGAACTTAACAACTACATTGTCTACCAATAGGTGAAAACACACAACATGTTTTACACTAGTTCACCTGTTAGGGCTACATCTAGTTCTCTTCTAAGAACAACTTAGAGGGTTACGTTAGATATTCAATGAAGTACAATTAAGTTTAACTCACTCTTGATTGTGTAGTATTATTCATCACTCCTGGTATCCCTAAACACTTTCAATCCCTTTAAGACTCGTTTAGTTTAGTTTCCCTCACTGTTGGTTGTGTAGTATTCTTCATCACTCCTAGTATCTCTTATCAACGAATAACCTCCAGTTATCCTGGATTAGTTGAGTATTCGCACCAATCCTGGTACTCAGCTTCCTGTAGAGATTTCCTTGAGTATTAGCACCATTCCTGGTACTCAGCTAGCTCGCCAAAACTTCCTTTAAGTTTCACCCACTCCTAGTACTAGACAATCTCGCCCAGATTTCCTTAACTTTAAGAAGTTAAGTTTTAAGTGTTTTGATTCTCTTTAGAATTGCAATAATAGATTATTTACAAGTTGTTTAGACTACTTCTCTCTACGAGAGGATTTAATTACAATACAATGCAGTTTAAACACTCGCAGGTGTTTCACTCATCTCTCTTTTTCTCTCCTTACAAAAGTAAGCATATAATACAATGAAGTATAAGGGAGATGCTTTACTTTTCTCTTTCTATCATTCTCTCTTTTCTTCTTATGTCATGCACAAGTAGATATTACAATGAACCGTGAGAGACTCTCATATATTTCACTCTTTCACTCTTTCTTCAGGTGGATATTCTGATAAAGCATAAGAGTGATCTTCTTTTCTTGAGCTCTTCTCTTTCTCCTCTTCTTTGATAAGAGTGATTTAGCTTTGATCGCTTAAAGAAATTTCCTCGCTCAATGGTGATGAGATATCTTCAATCTTCATATTTTCTCTCATCATCATCATTTCTTCTTTCTCCTATTCTTCTATTTAAACACCTTGTGATTATAACCATTGTGATGATGCTTTGTCTTTTGAGTTGGGCATTATGACCTTTGACGGAGTTTGTCTTGAGATTCATTCCTTTCTGGCTGTTTGTGTAGGTGTTAGGCATAGGATGGTGAGTTTCATCGGAGCAGATGTGTTTTTCAGAACTTTTATCAAAAGTGATTTGGACTTGACATTTGCCAACACTTTTGATAGTTTGATTAGCGCTCCTCTTTGTATTTTTCTCCAACGTTCATTTCGATATCTATAAATTGAGCGTTCATAGTGGTTGTCCTACATAAGGTAAAAACATGTATGGTAGTTCTATTTATCTTTTAATGCTTTTCTCTTTTGTTTAAAGTTTTGTATTTTATTGTGTCTTGCTATTATTTTAGAGTATTTTAACGTTTTACTTCTTTGGTGGTTCTTTTAGATGTGGTTTTATGTTCCTATTTTCTATGAAAAAACATTCCGTAAATGTCTTCCCTTTTACCTGCTTCTGATTTCAACGTAAAACATTTAATATCGTTTATGTTAAATATGATGAAAACTATATTTGGGATTAATTTTCCTTTTGTTAAATACACATAGGGTTCTCTACTTATAATAGAAGAAATATGGGTTAAGCCCAAAATACAAATAAGAAATAATAACAAACTAACTAAAGATAAAAGATAAATATAAAAATAATATATCTATCACTCCCCATCAAGCTGGTGCATACAAATCGTATGTACCAAGCTTGGTACTAAAATAATCCGTAAAAACTTAGTGAAAATATTTGTTTCTGCACTCGAGAGACACCAAATTAAATTGTTAATGATTTGCAAGACGACATAGAAGACAAAATACCAACCCAAAAGACTCCCCTGAGCAACAAATTTGGGAGGTTACTCCATGTAAATCTCTTTTTGCAAATCGCCCTCGAGGAGTGCCACCAGTGGATAAAGAGGTAATTGTTGGAGAGCCACCACGACTATAAATAAACTAACAACAAACCATCTTTTCCATGGGAAAAAGCATATATGGACGAGTCAAATGCAATGGTGATAAAAGAGAGGACGAAAGAGACAACAAAGCACCTGAAAAACTATAAAAAAAAATCTCCAATCAAAGCACCTGAAAAAGGGAAAAAGAGCAAAAAAAAAAGGAAAAAGAGCAACCTCGATGCTCTAAATAACTACCAAACATGCCACAATGCACGACGGAAAAAAAAATTGTTTAATTTTGTTTGAATTTTAGAGGAACAAAATTGTTTAATTTTTTAAAGGCTTAATATCATTCTTGGTCTCAATTTTCGTCATCTTTGTTCGAAATAGTCCTAATTTTTTTTTAAATGTTCAATGTAATCCTAAACATCGTAATTTATGTTCAATTTAGTTCTTTTTGCAAAAGTCGTTTAAATCGTTAACAGCCAAATGCCCACCATTGCAAACAGTGAATGACATGTCATTTAACTATTGACGTGGACGCTTTAAGACATAGTGAGGTGGATTTATGTTTTTTGAAAGTGTATTTCTGATCATGCTATCCTCCATCACACGCCTCCATCCATCAACAACAGAACCACCACCCTAACCCTAATCACGCACCACCACCCACACCGTCAAACCACCTCCACGAGTAACCTCAGGCCGCCCTAAACCCTAATCTGCCACGTTTCTCGCGCATAAACCAACAACCTCCACAGCCACTGCACAATCTTCGTGTCGCCACCAAACATCATGCCATCGGTGCCGCAACAACAAAGCTTCAACCTCCAACGTGAGAAGTGTCATCCATTTAGCCTCGTCCACAATCTTCGTCAACCTATAGAAGAACAAACCTAAAGAAAACCCAAATCGCCACTGTGGCAAGCTACAATCGCGAACCAGAAACTCAGAAACAATGTCTTCTCGATATCGTACCTCCATGAAGAAGAACCTTAAATCGCGATTTGCCCTGCACAAATCAGAAACGGAGAAATCCCCAAATCAAAAACAGCAACCATATAATCATAATCTCTAATTTGCGGACCTTCGAACTGCCACCGCCTTTGACTTGACACCCATTAGCGCCATGGATTTTCTTCTGCGGCATAGGAGCAGAATTCCCTTGCATCCTCAATTGGAAACCTCCACCTTCATTCCCATCGCGACTCGACCAAAGAAAACATGAATCATCTTCACAACGATGCAAGAAAGTCGCACTCTCAATAGTGGCGCAGGAAGCCTTTCCCCATTCCCTTCAATCTGAAACCCTAATTTTAGGTGGGGAAGGGGCTGACATGTGGCAATACCTCATTGGTCATGTCTATCTGGTCAAACAGGGGCAATAAGTGTAAAGAGTCTGCGTCAGCAATTAAATGACATATCATTCACTTATTGCACAGTTGAACATTTGGTCGTTAACGATTTAAACGATGTTTGCAAAAAGAACTAAATTGAATATAAATTACGATGTTTAGGACTATATTGAACATTTGAAAAAAATTAGGACCATTTCAAACAAAGATGACAAAAATTGGAACCAAGAATGATATTCAGCCTTTTTTAAAAAATTAGAACTAAATTGAGACAATAAAAAAATAGGAACCAAATTAAGACTAATACAATGACATATGACTTGATAGTGACACGTGATATGTCATTATTATATGACACAATATCAACTTGACACATGACAATTTTTTTTATTTTAAAAAGATAAGAAATAAAAACAAACTGATAGATGATACTAATGGTATTAGTATAGAACTAATGGTAAGGACCTAATTACTCCAATTTTGTTTTTTTAAATGGAGACTCAATTAAAAATAAAAAAAAACTATCAAAGAAAAATTACGAGAAAAGTCATTTGAACCCGTTAGATAGTTATGAAAAAATAAAAATAAAAACTTTGAATTGTATAGCAAAAAGAAAAATTAAAGTTATAAAATTAAAGATTGAAGAGAAAAGTATATGAGTTATTTAAGTTACTTAATAAGTTGTAAAGCAATATGTAAAGAGGTGATTTTCATCTCCAAATACTTTTCCTTTTTCTCCCAACCATGTTTGTCTTTCTTTCAATCTTCACAAACGTTGGTCAAACCTTTAATGGTATAAAGAAGCTTGGAAGAATAGTCATATAATCTTCTATCTTTAAGCATCTTTCATACTTTTGGTTTATAATTTACATAATAGATGCTTGAGCTCGACTATTAACAGTGTATAAAAAAAAGGAGCGATGAAGATGATGACCCATCCTTGATGAAAGACATGCTTGTTGATGGATTCCAATAATGATCTATTAGTACTTATCCGAGTATAATTAGCCATCGTAGTCTCATTCCTATCTATAATTGAATTCTAACTATTAGTTATCAGAATTTTTCTATGCAGCCCCACATTAATTGTCTCATTTTTTTTATTGGGTATTAAGTTTGATTATACTCCATATTTGTTCACCACCAATAGTTATATCTTAATCATTATCCTAATCTTTTAAAGATGATCCCATCTTAATATTAAAAAGAATTAAGAAATTAAATAATAAAAAAGAAATTAAGGATTCTCAATATCCAATTGATAAGATCTAATTATAAGAAATAATTAATATAACTAAGGGTGTGTTCGTTTGGTAAGATTTGGAGGAGATGATTTGGGGGAGATGATTTGAATGGATTTGAGGGTAATTTTTTTGTTGTTTTTTTGAGTGGATTTGTGGGGAATTGAGAGTAGATTTAAGGGTAAATTTTGTGAGAATTAGTGTAGGATTGGATTGATGTGACATATTTAAAAAATTAGGTTAATTAATAAAAATTGAATATTACCAAAATGTCCCTAGTTATTAAAATAATATAAAATAATAATTGTTAATGATATATTTAATTGTAAAAATATTTATAAAGAATAAAAATTAAAAATTATTATTAAAATTAATTTTAATATTGTACAAAAAATTTATTATAATAAAATAAATTTTATAATATTTTTAATTGTAATATTGTAACATTTATTTTTAATTATAATATAATATCCTTCTTCAGCCATTGCAATTCTAACCCCAATAAATGGCTTCCGTCAATTGTCACCATCCAAGTTCTTCCACTTTCACCTGAGATATCCCTTATAGCACACCAATTTCTCCAACCATTTTACTTCACATCACCACCATGCGTTCTAGCAATGCATCAAGCACCGGAGCCTCTAACGGTAACGGAGGGCGCCACCCTGTGTACTGCGGAGGCGTAGGAACAGTGGAAAATGGGTTTTTGAAATCCGTGAGCCTAGAAAACCTAACAGGATTTGGTTAGGGACATTTGCCACCCCTGAAATGGAGGTTCTTGCCTATGATGTGGCAGGCTTGCTCTTAAGGGGAAGGATGCCGAACTCAACTTCCCTGACTCTGCCTCTTCTCTTCCCGTTCCTGGTTCATCCGCTGCTCGTGACATTCAGATTGCTGCGGCCAGTGCTGCAGCCGCCGTCGGAGCAGCTAATGATGCACTGAGTGAAGGAAGCCGAGGAGGGAATGTTTCGATTTCAATGGCAAAAAAGTTTCGGCTTTTCAACGATGGGTGGAATTCCTTCTAAAAACTAGAATCGTGATTTGTGGAACTGGATACACGATTTGCGCAATCGAATATAACGTGATTTGAAATTTCTTCTAACCACTGTAACCGGATACGCCCATTTATGGAATTGAAACCACGATCAAATAAAAATCATAAAACAAAAATTATCTTAAACAAGAGGGCAGATACGACATTTCAATATAAATCAGCGCAAATCTGCTCAAAATAGTGGGATGGATAAAATTAAAATATCTCGCAAATCAGCGAATTTGTTTCCTCGCAAATCAGCTTAAACGAACACAAAATTTTCGTAAACCCATCCGCGCTTATCACTGTGAACAGGAAATTCCCTTCAAACGAACACGAACAAAGCGTAAGAGATTTATGAAAAAAAAAAGAAGATAAGATTGGAAGTGAATGTTTAAAAAAGTGTATGAAGCTGTAACAGATATTAGAAAATAGGATTTTGTGTAAGCTGCCCTAATTATTTGAAAAAGGAAGGATTATTTGTTAATTTTATTCTTTAATGATTGGAGAATGATACCAAATTAGACCAAATTGAGTTTATATTTTTTTATCATGTTAATTTACCATTTTAAATATCATGATATGACTTGTAAAAGAAAATGGAAAACTAAAACCAAGAACAACGTAAGGAGGAGGAGATGGGGACCAACGGATTAAAATTGTGTATAGCTCAACCTCGTCCAACTTCTCGGATCCAGAAAGAGCCGTCAGAAATGTTACCATTTTGCAGTTTTGCACACATTCTCAACTTCTACTGGTTTACAACAAATCCACGGAAAGAGCAGCTTATTGATATTGAAAAAAGAACCCAACCGCATGAATTAACTACTTTTACCCACAACCACTTCTTTTAAACAATATTCATTTAGTTCGTTTCATGCATATCAAACCATAGCAAGGACTAAGAGGCCAAAAAAAAAATATCAAAAATAATAAATCGGCAATGAAGTCATTTGGTTATATGCCTGTCTTTGGCATCGCCTCATCTCTGTCCTACTCTTCAAATTTCTAGAACCCTCCAAACAAATACTAATTAAATTATTTATTTATTATAATAATAGGCATAAACGTGTCAGTGAATAAATATTGATCCTCCACCATTTGCCATACAATATGTCATAGGCCCAAGCATTCTGTTGCTACGTCCTAATCCAAGTTTTTTCAAAAATTTAAATTCCCAATCCAAGTTTAATATAGCCCCAGCTAGCCTAGCAATGCTAAAAGCCAAAGACGTTGCTCACATACGCAAAAATTGGATAGGATTATTCCCAACCTACTTCAAATTATATATATTTGTGACAAAACAATCAATTGATAGACTCCATTCTAACCGATCAAATGGCGTCTTCTATTCTGTTCTCGAATAATATTAGAAGAAACAAGAATAGAATTAAAAAAATACGTAACTACCACATGAAGCCCAGAACTAAAAGGAAGACCCCAAGTGAGTGAGTGACTGCGTGTGATCCTTCACCCTCTAATTATGCAGACACTTACAATGAACCATGATTTGTTCAACCTACTAATATCTTTTTACGTATGCTCTCGTAATACTAACTCTTTCAACCATTTATCTTTCGAATAAAATTAAATATAGTTAATCATAAAAAGAGAGGATAACAGAAACAAGTGGAAATCATCCGTGCGGCGAAAAGGACAAAGTGAGAGAGACCAACCGTACCAAGTGTTCCGCCGTAGCCACCGAAGCACTGCTTCCCTCAGCTTTAAGCTTAGTTGCCAACTCATTTGATAGTTTTCATCTCTCATTTGGCTACTGTTGCCGGCAAAGATACCCCTCCCCCTATCTCAAACTAGCCTTTCTCTTCATTTTGGCTTCTCTCACAGTAAACGTGGCCAACTAAAGCTAGCGACATAGCAATATACGTGTTTTCCTCCACCTCCTCTTGCTATGTTTTATTAACTACAAGTAACTACAACAAGCCATAATACAACAATTCAGCTTCTCTTATCTTTGCTCCCCAATTTCCCAGTACAAACACACATGGTATTTGAAAATATTTAAAAAGACAAACACAATATTTGCACATGGGCTACCGCTACCCACCAACCTCACTCACTCAGGTACTAAATCCGTAGTTCGGCTTGTACCAGTTAGCTGGTGAACACAATCAGTGCCTCATGAATTACGAGCGAATTCCCAAAAATAATCAAACGTGAACCACCACACCAGCCATCCATCAGACAAATGAATAAAAATTAATAGTACGTAACGAGTGTTGCAGTGATTTAAATCAACAACGCATTAAAAAAAAGCAGAATTCCCAGTTCATCCCAACATTGGTGAAAAGTAACATAAGCTAAAGTTAAAGAAGGCACAAGAAGAAATAAAAGAAGCACCCGTTTCTTTATTTTATCTTATTTATTTTCAGAGCACAAGACAACCCACAAAATAGAAGATAGTGTATGTAGAATACAAATGGCCTGAGAAACGAAGTCTAATAATAAAAATGGGTGAAGTAAAATATCTGATCTGTTGGTTCACAGTGAGGAGAGGAGAGTAGAGAAGAGGGAACAAAATAATAATAGAAAAAATAGACCGAAATGAGAATTAAATTAAATGAAGAGAAGTGACAAAAACAGTGGAGGGAATTTACCGGCGACTACCCTGCCTTAATCACTGAGAGTGTCCGTACAAATCATAAGGAGCCCAAAGTGCGTCAAGTGGACAGGGCCGTCTGGAGTCCAATCGGAGCCAGGGCTTGCCACTTCCGGACCAATGCAACAGACTCACAGGCCCAGCGTGAAGGTCCCGGCAACTCCCCTTCACGTTATCGCCACCCAATCCATGCTGATTCCACCTGTGCTCAATGGGCCACACGTGTCCCGCGAACACCAGCAGAAACGGCGGCAGAGAACCCAATTCGTAGATCCGGTCGCTCTTCTGGATCTCCATCCACCTCTCTATCCTTCTACTGTAACCGTGTTTCCGCCACCGCACCAGATCTATCACCATCACACCCGTGTTGAAGTAGCACGGTCTCCTCCCCATGAACGCGCCCGCGAACCGCGCGTCCGACCAAAACCCCGCCGTAAAGTACTTGGTGAAGTTCGCGTGACAGTACTCAGGCGCGCCGATTGTTCTAGAACCTAAACTGGTGCTCCACAGTTTCGCAATGTCGTCCACCACAACTAGATCCGAATCTAGATATATAACCCTCCCCACGCAGCTCTCGAGAAGATCCGCGAGGTAATTTCTGGCATAGTTGAGAGGTTGCTCCAGGGCTTGGCGCACCGAGGTTGAGATCAGGTTGCGCACGATCTCCGGATCGAAGTAATAGACCTTGAAGTTCAATTGCGGGAAGGTCGATTTGACAAGGGATTGTAGACTGGTCTCGGAGACGAGGAAGTGGAAGAAGATGTTCTCCGGGCACTGGGAGTGTTGGAGGATGGAGTGGACGGCAGCGATGGAGCCGCGGAGGTATTCGACGTCGAGAGTGATGGCAACGTGGACTAGGGAGGGATCGCAGACGCTGGTATTCTCGGGAATGGAGGTACGATTAGAGGCGCATTTGTCGGCATTGCGGAATGGGGCGGCGCGGCGGAATGAGAGTGGTGACGTCTGGAGCGGGAGGCGGAGGACGGCGTCGAGGTGGGAGGAGCGGATGGCTTCGGCGGGGTGGAAGGATTGGAGGGAGGGGGAGAGGAGAATGAGGAGCATTGCGGCGGAGAAAAAGCCCGAGAATCTCATGAGCCACAACATCTCCTTGGGTGGTGAGAAGGGAGAAGATGGAAGTTAGGGTTGGGTTTATGTGAGGCAGAGTGGGGATGGGAATGGGAATCGGTGCCTTTCTCAATTGGAGAGTGGATGATGCCGTGGGGTCGAAGCGAGCGAGGAGAGAGAAGACGACGGAGAGGAATCCATGCTAAGATGCGCAGTGTTTCCTCTTCTTCCCTTCCTCTGCTTCGGTTTCCTCCCTCCCCTGATTCTCTTCAACCAATGTTCCTTTTCTTTTATAACAATAATAATAACAATATTGGAATTCGAAACAAACTCCGTTCAGCACGTTCCAGCAGCACGGACGGAGCAGTACACAGTAGAGAGAGAAAGAGAGAAGATATAGATGCACACACTCTCTGCCACACTCACAGGTGGGTTTTTTTTTTCTTCCTTTCCAGCTTAGCTTAGCTTAGCCTTTCGGATCACAATTTCCTTTAGAAATCTTTCACGCCCCAGAACACAATTATACCTTTTAAGAGGCCACATTTTTTATTTCTTTTTTTATTTTTTTAATTTCCTTCCTAATTTTTATTTTCTAATGATATAATTGGAAATTCTCTCATTCCTCATTATTGATTTTGGCAATGGAAAATAGTCCCTTGAGCTGTTCTTTCTATGCTAGGACCAGCTGTCTCTCTGTTCTATCCTAACTCACTATACTCTCACGCCACGTTTTACGTTATTTATTTTTTATATTCAAAATCTCACCTTATTCTTCAAATAAATCATAGCCAAATAAAATTTTTAATTTTAAAAAATACTCCTTTTAGCCTTTCAGACACAGAAATTTTGTGAACATCCTTTCTTTTTCATTTCATCACCTCTTTATGGTAATATTATTTTTATTCATATTTTAAAACTATATATGTCAAAAATAAATTCTTTACGTAGTAAGTAAAATGTAACATAAATTTGGATGCGCAATTATTCATTTTCTCTCTGAACTCTTAAAAAATATACAACTTTTCTATGGATTTTCCTTTTCTTCCTTTTCTAGTGGTCTGGATATATCTAGTGATGCTTTGTAAAACTTATTTATCAAAACTACATGTAAAACTAATAACAACAACATCAGACCCGTAAATCAAATAATATCCTCATGCCACTTTAATATTAAAAAAACTGCACTCATTTTAAAAATTAAAAAATAGAAACAAAATATTAAAAATTATACATACTCATCTATTAAATATGCTAAATGATATTTTTAAAAGATATTTTTTAATATCATATTTTTATAATAATAATAATAATAATAATATTATTATTATTATTATTATTATTATTATTATCTAACTAATAAAGTTTAAAAACCTTATAAATATATATTTTATTTTATAAAAAAAATGTACTTAAAAGAATTCAAAGTCACTTAGTATGTATAAAGATTTCATAATTTTCTAAGATCTTATCACTTATTCAAAGATTTATATTTAAGATCTTAATAAGAATATTTTTGTTTATTGTGAGGTTCGAATAAAACTCTCTCTTTGTCTCAATCTTTTATAATCATTAATCGTAATTAAGTCATATATTTCATAAGATGAGTCCATCCTAATGACAGTCCTTCATAATTAAATGTATACGTTAATCTAACAAAACGAGGAGTAGTGTAAACGCTATGACTCCAAACTCAAAGCCTTACGCAATCAACATCAGACGAAGCTCCAAGCACTAAACTAGAAGCTAATCAACTTAGAGAAAATGAAATTCCCTCCTCGTCCTTGACAAAGGACCCCTTTACTGGTAGTACGAACATGACACTCATTGGCCAGTAAGAGGTCTCCCAACGAGGGCATCACAAAAAAGGTTGGACCTCTACATGTTAGAAAACCTGCATACAATAACAAAACCTTTTCCTCCCTTTGGACATGATAAAAAGTAAAGGATAAGAATGGAGAGAAATGAATGTAAAATATAGTCACTCATAATGCAATATATAACCAAACATGATGTAGTATATATCCAATCAATCCAACCAAAGCATTACAAAAACATTCAAAACCCAAGGTTACATTTGCTCCCTTTAACATGAAACCCCTTATAGTGATTAAGAGACCATTAGAGACGAGTGAGGTTTTTGGCAAATGAGGAGTAAGGAAAGAAACAAAAAAATGTGATAGTCATGTGATGCATGTCATTATATAATATGAAAATAAGGTAAAATGAAACATGTGTGGATTAAAGAAAAAAAAATAAGGTACGAGCAACATTGTCCAATCAAGTACCAAGAAAAGTATGTGCAAACCAAATATAGATTGTATCATATTAATTCAAAGTACAATTAGTTATAGAAGAACAATCTTGATCTTAGAAGCTAGAGACATGGTTACTCCCCATAGAAATAAGCACCCAATAAATGACAAAACCTATAGTCATATTCTCATCATAGATTTTCAAAGTTTGTAATGTAAAAAGTGTTGGTGAGAGATAATTTATTAAAGCATCATGTAACCAACTTGGCAAAAGATTAGTTGATTTGAAACTTAGGATAATTTATTATCATAGAATAAAACATAAGCACAAAAATGTATAGAAATCATAATTTTAATCAATTATTGGAATAATATAATCAATTAATTTGTGGAGAAACATGAAAAATGCACATTGTACTTAGAGCAAGCTATGTCTAATATGACAAAGTTATGGTTATAACACTATTCTTATCACACCTAAGAGATATATGTTCAAGGTAGATGATGTCATAGTCTTATAATTGATGTTTAATCTAAATTGATTGTACATAACAACTTCAATAACAATATATTTTCAATCAAAATCACAATAGAACAAAAACTTTTTACTTAACCAATGCCCAAAATTTTACCTTTGTTATTATCATCATATATAATATGTCCATTGGCTTTGTAAGGTGTTGCTATGTCTTGCTGAATTTTTTCACATCTCCTTTCATGTGTCTTGAGCATCCATTATTTAGATACTACATTATTTTCCTTGCATCAAGACACAATTACAACATGGATTAAAGAGAATATGCAGGTATCAAATTGAATTTGGGTCCTTTCATGTTAGTGGCTTAAGGTGTTCCTTTAGGTACCCAATTGCATTTTCCCTCAGAACACCATAATTCTTGAAATAACATGAATTCGATGCATGACCAATTTCACAATACTAGAAACATGTAATGGATGATGGTTTGCAAATGGCACAAAAGTTCCTAAGTTTTAATTGATTAATCTGTGCAGTATAACTATACCCTCCTTATTTAAAACACTTATTTGGAAACTTGGAAAGGGTTTTCATCATATACTTTATTCTTTCTATTTGTTTTAGGCAATTCTCACAACTAGGTGCATCTTTCTTACAATTATAGACAGGATTTTTATCAACTTTTTTCTAGAGATTCTAAGCTAGTTTTCAAATTTTCATTTTCATCCTCTAGTTGTTTTAATATATTATCTAACCACCTGTTTTCCTCTTAATACATATTATTTTAATAATACAAATTTCTAGCTTCCTCATGTAGTTCATTGAATAAATTAACCAATTGATAATAGTTATTTTCATCAGTAGTTCCATAACTACTTACATTGCCCTTAGAAGATTCTAATTTTGCATTAGCAATTAGATAAAAAAATTTCTCTTCTTCGAGGCTTTCAATTGACTCACTAGAGGTGCTTAAGGCATTGTCCTCCTGGGCAAGTAAGCCTTTTTCTTCTTCTTGAGCTAGATGGCATCATTCTTTTCCTCTAGATTCTATTTTAGCTTGAAGACTAAACACTCAGGCTTGATATAGCTAGTTTTACCACATTCAAAACATGACGAGACAACAAGTTGCTCTAGCTTCTTGAAATGTCTACTACAAAAAAATTTGATATTATTTATGGTCAAAATTTGTCAATAATGTTTAAAATCCATCAATACATCAAAATTATCGACAATTTACTGACGACAAAAAATTTGTCGCTAAAATTCTATCCATAAATTTTATCGATAGAATTCTTGGTTCGTTAGTAAGATATACCTGTAATTACCGATGAAAAAAATCATCAGTAAAATCTATCGGGAAACACCACAATTTGATTCATCTTCTTCCTCTTCCTTGTGTCCTTTTCTCCATTTATTTTTCCAATTTCATCTTCATTTTTCCATTAATCCAACACTCACAGTCTCAATCAACACAAATGTCTAATAAAACAAAATCACCTTCTCCAAGATTAAAGTGTGCAATGTGATTTTTTTGTTTGTTTTTTTGTAGTGGCTATGATGAACCTACATTAGTACACCTCAGTGGTGATAATGAGTCACGACGATGGTAAAGAGGTGTGATAGTGACTGCCTCGGTATTGCAATGACAGAGGAGAAGGAAAAAGGAGAAATCCTCACATGTGAAAGGAGAATCACAACATTATTAACATCGGTAATATCGTCGGCTTCGACGAGTCAGTGCGATTGTCAGACGCACCTACGATGGGCGTTGCAGTGGTCTATGGGGGCCAGAAATGTTGAGGAAGAAGAAACATATTTGCTGTGAAGGAGATTGAAGAAGGTGATATGCATTTTGACACTTGTTGTGGCGATTTGCAACAGTCTACATTTTACACCCATTTCAACACTTATGCACCTACTACGCTATTTTAGACGGGAAATTTTTTGCTCTTATTGATCGATTTTATTGATGGAAAAATCTGTCTATAATAAATCCATTGATAAAATTAATAATTAAAATTTCAAAATTTGTCCATACAATCTGTTAGTAGTTCAAATTTATTGATAGATTTATTTTCGTTGGTAATTTCAAAAATTTTTGTAGTGGTCTCCTATTTTCTAAAAAACTTTTGTTAGATTTATATTTAAGACATTTAAGAATTGTTTTACCATTAGATTTAATGCTTCACTTTCAGAATTCTTATCATCTTCATCATTCATAGATTCAGCTTTGGTCAT
The DNA here is from genome assembly GCF_000741045.1 of Vigna radiata var. radiata. Taxonomy (NCBI): domain Eukaryota; kingdom Viridiplantae; phylum Streptophyta; class Magnoliopsida; order Fabales; family Fabaceae; genus Vigna; species Vigna radiata. Next base: position 28,452,890 of record NC_028358.1, read on the forward strand.
GATTGTCCTCACGATAGTTTTTGTAATAGTCTTCAAAGTTATACTTTATCTTCTATCTTCTTATTCTTTTTCTTATAGTTACTTAAATGCATTAAAAAAAACTCAATACTTTTATCGTATGTTAGAGTTAAAAGAACTTATCTTCTTTTCTTAGGACTTAATATCAACCATGAAACATATGTGTTGATATGTATATTGTTGTTGCTACTTTCTGATTTGTTATGATCATATTCTTCCAGGCTTTCATGAGCTTTCTCCAATATTTCTCATATTTCTTTTTCGTTCTTGCATGTATAAACTTTTTAAAATTCCTCTATGGTGAGTGCAGATGAGATTATGTATCTAGCTCTTAACATTATACTACCCTTAGTCCAAAAGCTAAAGTCTTTTCAACCTGCACATTGTCAATTGTATGCATAGGAATATATGGTCCATTTATCACAGCATCCCACACACCTCTATCAGTTGATTCAATAAAGGTTTTCATTCTAATTTTTCAAAGTGAATAATTTTCTTCAACAAATAAGGGTGGTCTATCTATGAATGCCCCTTCAGAAAATGTTTGAAAGATATTAGTCATAACAAGATCTTTTAATTGATTAATTTTCAAATAACTAGCTCTAGTGCCAATTGTTAAAATAGGTACAACTAATATTCTCAACCAAGAGGGTATAAATTAGTTCTTTTTAAAAATCTAATTTCTTTTAATGTTTCACAACCATTTTGAAAGTTTTGTTTTAATCAATTAACAAGAATAATATGAGATACATTATTAAGATAAAAAGACAATCACAAAAAAAAACAATAAAGATATTTATATCGGTTCGATTATAATAAATTTTCATCTAATTTTTCTAGTAATCTTAGTTAAAAATTCCACTAAGTTCCAGATTATATATATACCTACATAATCCTAAAACCAAGATCTAAGCAAAACTTTGAAGAAACTCTTCAAAAAATAAAAGACTAGTAATAATGTTTCACACAATTACCACAACCTTACATAAAATAAATAATATTTTACACAATCATTACAACCTTCTACACAAAGGTATATTACAATACAATAAATAGAATTACAAAACAAAAATACAAAAAAAAAACATAACCTATATAATAATCAAAACCTATAACAATAAAAAATTCTTTAATCTTTTAATCTTCTTGAATAATATCCTTTTCTCTCATAACACTTAGACATCATATAATAACATATTCTACCAACTTTAAAAGTAGAATAAGTGACTTTTTCCTAACATTCACAATGTTAGACCTACGGTGAAATTCAACATTCTCAAATCATAAAAAAGAAAGAGTTATCACTTCCTAATTTCCTACATGTGCAAACCTAGACATTTAATTTCAAATCCACGCAATTCTTATACCCAACAGAAAAGTCCATTAATAATAACTTCACTTATCTCAAAGTGCGTTGCATTTCAAACAAAAATTAAGAGTTGGAGAAATACCCAAATTCTAAATGCATTTAACAACATAATCAACTACAATCAAATTTCAGTCAAGAACTAAATTATTAAAAAAAAAAATCATTTTTCTCAACTAACTAAAATATAATAAGTTTAAATAATAATATTTAAAATATTCTTAAAAAATACTTACTTAAAAATACATAAACTGAATAATAAAATTATGAAAGATTATACTCGGAAAAGTCTTTATAAATGACTATGATAAATATTTATTTATTGAAATGGTCTTAAATGTGTAATTAAAGGGTATTGAATGGAGGATTCACATGTGAGGCATTACTGGAGTCATCAATCAACTGATACGAGGATTATGATGTACCTTCAACGAAAAAGAATGTAAGACTATAAATTTATAAATTTATAAATCTTAGAATACTAACACAATAAGTTTATAAAAAAAATTACCTCAATTTTCTCAATTTAAGAAGCTTTTTTCGATCTCTCCCATTTTCATAGCAGATTTTGCAAGTTTCATGGAGGGTTGAGTAGAAAACCAGAAAAGTTGTAAGTATTGGCTGGCCTGGTATAATCCTACCTTGCAACACAATATTTGTTTATTTCTTCCAAAAAAGATCCCATTTTTCCGGAGTCACAATCTGCAACTTCGAAATCCCACTCTCAACCTTCATCTCATCTGTCCCGGTCTATTATGGTTGATGATTTGGTAAGTCAACTAAATTTATCTTATTTATTAATAAATTAGAAAAATTTAAATTCGATCCGATCTACTAAAGATTGGTGGATAAACGGATTGACTCATTGACTCACTTAATTATAATTTTTTAAAATAAAAAAAAATTACAAACTTTTTATAATTCAAATGTGAATAAATTTCACTCTCAACGTAAAGTATTTAATTAGTTTTGAAAATAAAAAAAATTTATAATTTTTCCAAGCAAAAAAAATAATAAATAATTTTTATAAAATTAAAATTAAATTTTAATAAAATAAAATTAGGTAAGTGGGTTGGTGGATCAATTCGATCCACCACGAACTCAACCTAGATGAACCGAGTTTAAATTTGATTCGCATAAAAATACAATTTTTTTAAATCTAATCCGGTTCGAACTCTGATGAATTAGGTTGTCCATGAATTGTAATCCATTTTAACAGTGAAAATGGAATAATTTGCGAATGAACAAAATCAGTGGTTGGTGGAGAAGAGGGTCCTCAGAATCTAAGCGGTGTTGTCGCAAGCTGTGTCGTGTAGGTGTTATTTACAGCACATTTAAAACGAAACTCAGCCAAACCAATGCTGAGTCGGTGGCCATGAAAAATATCACAAGGATGTGGATTCTAGTACACATGTTTACGCTCAGAGAAGAGAACAAAAGCCAAAAAACCAAAATCACAACTTTGACTGTTTGCTTAATGCTCGTATCGAATCGGTAAAACGGGGTGTTGAAAGCAAATGACGCCAAAAAATTGAAACATAGATAAGTATGACAAGAAGAAATGCAAATCGTATAAGAGCTTCTCTGTATCTAAAATTGGTATGTCTTTTGCTTGGGGAAGCAACATTGTTCTGCAAGTTATAATACTTCTTCCTACTCATATCAATCTAATCAGATATATAATAATTTAAGACTTTTTTTCTATTGAGTTACTATTGATTTATCATACGAGTGAACTTGTGACATCCATTTGGTATTAGTTTCGGTTTAGAAGGGGAGTACAAGTTGACTGTTTAAAGCTATGTTTGAGGAAGAGTTAAACGAATTTGAGATGAATTTTTTATTATTTATTTGAATAGATTTAGAGGTAAGTGAGAATAGATTTGAAAATAAAATTTATGAGAATTGATGTAAAATTTGATTAATGTGACAGATAAAAAATATATTTATAATAGAATTTAAATATTACTAAAATATTCCTAATTATTAAAATAATATAAAATGATAATCGTTAATGTTATATTTAATTATAAAAATGTTTATAAAAAATAAAAAAGTTAACGTTAATTATTAAAATTAATTTTAAAAAGCGTTCTCCTGAAGAAGGAAATATCGATACAAGATCTGTTAGTATTTCGTGATTAATTTGTTAAAAATAATGCGTGTCCTCAAGAAGGATGATATATAAAGTCAACTTTATTAAAAGGAAAATAAATGAGATTTCTGTTTTCGATAAATTATCAAATACTAAGAGAAGAGTTGTTTATTAGAAAATTTAGTTTATTTAAGATTAGGAGTATTAACGGATTGGGTTTCATAAGATTTGGACAAACGTATTATTCAATCCATTTAAAAATAGTTTGGTTGGATTAGATTGGACTTTTTTTTTATGATAAATGGGATAAATTTAAATTTTAGAGATTTATTATTTTATTAGATTTGGATATAGTAATATTTGGTTTGATTTGATAGAGATAAAAGAGGAATGGGTAGTTATGATTTTGTGTTTACTAGGTAGAATATTATTTTATGATAGAATAAGAAGATTTTATTTTTAGGTAAGTTGATATTTTATTGTCAGTTTTTATTATTTATAATTGGCCCAAGGCCTAATTTGTACCTATTTAAAGGTTATCAAAGTTTAATAAAAATCACTCACAATGGTTTCAAGAGTAAAATTATTTGTGTGAGTCACGTTATGAGTGTGTATAGTGAGATTTTCCCAACATAACCTTGTTAAGAGGTTTAATTAGGTTGGGTTAATTGGACTAAAAATATAAAAAAAAAATTCCTTTTTAAACTTTATATTAACTTTTAATTAAAAAAATTATTTTCACTTTTTATTTTTTATTAAATATTCAAAAAAAATTATATTTTTCAATTAAGTTCTTACAATTTTTTTTTCTTATGTAATATAGTTATTAAATTGTCTGATTATACTTTTTATTTATACTTATGCATTAATAAAAAATGTGAAATTACGTGTGTCTGAGTCATTAAATTCAACCAAATAGTGAGATCCACATGTGCATGGCTGAATGGACCGAGAGATTTTTTTACGGTAGCATATAATGAGATTTTTAAAGCCTTGAGCGACTTTTCCTGCATGCACCTTCTTCTTCAAAGTTCTAAACTTTCATTTTTCTCCTTTTTCTCTCTAAAACCCTTCTTCTTCTCTCTACAAATTATCACTTTTTTCTTCTTCCGATCATCATTCAGGCAGCGGCTGAGTCCTTCTGGTGCTAAGGGCTTCACTTTGCACCGATCAAGTTGCGGTTTTGAAGTGGTAAGCCCAATCTAGTCATCTTTTGCAGTCCATGCATTTTCTGTTACATGCAAGCATTGTTTAGCTTGCATGTGTTCATCAAACTTCTCCTTTGAATCTAGTTTCTATTTTTGATCCTATGATTTATTCTTTTTCATCAATCAGAAATCGTAGGTTGTCTTAGAAGTTGCTCGGGACTTAAGACAACTGGGGAGTGTAGAAATATCTGGGTTTCGAGGTAAGGGAAGCTTGTAATTTAATTATGATTTTCTGTTTTGGAATGATTGCATTTTTGAATGATGTTATGTTTGATGATTTGGTTGATATTGAATATTGAAGATGTTGTATGTTAATCTGTATGTGTTCTTGCTGATGAATGGTGTGAATTGGGTAGGAACAGGGTTTGATCTTAAGTCTGTAATATTTTGCAGAATTCTTTAATTGTAGCCGAGAGTCATTCGTAATTGTTCGTTTTTTCCCCTTGGTTTCGGTCTTGACTAAATTCTCCTTTTGTAGAGAATTAGTTAATGATCGACCAATTTCTATTGGTATAATTGAAAACAACGTTCGGTCTAAGTATGATTTTATATTTTCACTTAGTAGTCAGCCTAGTTAAGGTATTGAAAATAAGTTAAGTATTCAATATTGTACTCGTCTTCAGTATGTAGATAAATGTTAGATTATTTTCGTGGTCAGCCTTATGCATATATTTCTATAAGCTTAGAGTGTTCGATCTTGTACTAGCACTCGGTCTTCTTAGTGCTCGGTCTTGTATTAACACTCGGTTTCTTTAGTGCTCGGTCTTGTACTAACACTCGATCTCCTTAGTGTTCTGTCTTGTACTAAGTACTCGGTCTTGTTGTAGTACTCAGTCATAGACTTGTATTCGGTACTACTAGTGTTTGGCCTAAACTAATAGTGTTCGGCCCAATTCAATAGTATTCGGCCTAAGCCAAAATCATTCGGTCTAAACCCTTAGGGTTCGATCCTAGCTTTCGAGTAGCTAAAATATGTCAATCTCACCATAAGTGTTCGGTTCAACGAAAGTCTTAAATCTGGTAATGGTGTTCGGTCATGTTAAGCTCTAGGTAGTGTTCTTCCGTTCGGTCTTGCTCATAATTTGAGTGACCTCTTCTTTTTAGCCTTGTCCAAGGGTGAGACTTTGTGTTTACTATTTGGTTTAATTTGTATGAATGAAGAAGTATGATGTGATTTGTATAAAAATGGATATGAAAGAGTATTCCAAGGAGGAATATCTCGTGGGTGATTATTGAATGGTAAAGTATGAATGTGGTCAAAGCTTAGCTGAAGTTTATCCTGATATTCTGTGATCACTCATTCTCAGGTAGAGAAGAGTAACTCATGTGTGAGAATGACAAGAGGTCCTAGTTCATGAGGTTAACTTGGGCGAGGTATAACGGACTAACATCGGGTGGCAGCTGTTGAGGGCATCCCAGCTACTACACCATCCGGGTGCATAAACGTCGAAGCTACATAATTCATACAATCCGGATAAGTCAAGTCAGTGGTTAGTCATTGCATGTATATTCCTTTCGGTTATTATATGGAATATGTGTATGATGATTGTACGCTATAAGTGAATCTGTTATGTTTTAATGATTAATTAAATTACATAGGCTTACCCTACTCTTCTGTCTTGTCTATGTTGTCCGTTCGGTCATTCCTGTTGCAATGATCATCTTGTGGATGTGAGCAGAAGGGGAAGAGTGCTCGCTGCAAGAAGCGTTGGAGGTAGAGACTCTCGAAGTTTAATTGTAAGACCGTTCAGTCAGTAGTATTTATATTACCTTTTATAACACCGTTCGATTTAAGTATAGTTTTAGAAACCGTTCGGCTTGGTCTTACAATTTGTAAGAGACTTTATAATACCTTGTAAACTTTTAAATATATGAGTATTTTAGGTATCCATAATTTATATTGTAAATTCTTTAAATATCCTATCATATTATTATATGTTAACTCCTTTATATTATATTAAACTATATTTATTAGAATGTTACAACGTGATAATATAAAATAATATTATGATTGATATAAAACAACAAATAATTTTTATTATTTTCAATTTTTGCATTTGATAACAAAGTTGCCATATTTTTTTTTGTATGAAAGTATTATTATCATCCAACATGTTTTTAATGAAAACAATACAAATTACAAATTGTTTTATATTAATTTTAATATCATTTTCTATTATTCATAAAACTTCATTTTTAATATATGGAGACAAATAAGACGGAGGAACACAATAACAATCCCGTTACCCAATTAATAGAAAAATTAAATAATAGAGACTTAATTGAAAAATATAGATATTTTAAATATTTAATAAACTAATAAAATTTAATAAAAACTTAATTAAAAATAACTAAATTTATCAAATATTTTATACTTTACTAATCTTAAATTCTTACATTTTATGATTCAAAATATTTCTATTAAATTTTATTAAATGTGTTCCTAAACTTTAATTCCAATACTTTGTTCGTCGTTATTTTACTTAAGATAACAAATGAGAAATAAAATAGACAGTATATTTTAGGGGGCTTGAAAACACTCTTTCATGATCTCATATTTATAATGATAATATTATAATACAATGAGAAGAGGGAAAATTCAAGATCAAAAGTTTGAACTAATGGGTATAACTATTAAGTACAACATGATGTAGTTTTTAATACAACCATTTTCTACTTTAATTTAATACTTATTTTAAAACTTCCTCTAATCTCAAATTAGAGTAAACAAATTGTATGTATCATACTAGAAACAAATCAACTCAAGGTTTTTTTCAATCATCTACATAAACGAGTCTTCCACACATTTGTGGACTTGATCACATTTTTATTATAAATATTTTACATCAACAAAATGTTCATATTTTCATAAACTCAATCGTGAATATATATATATATATATATATATATATATATATATATATATATATATATATATATATATATATCGACATTAATGTCAGCTTTACCGCATATGTGGAAGAGAACCTCTTATAAAGGTTAAGAATTAGTCACATCCTTGTAATTTTCTTTTTATGCAAAATCAACCTAAAACTCAATACTAAACAAGAATGAAATATCAACACCATATAATATCTAAAAGTTCTAACATAAAATCATTTAAAAAGTTGAATATCATTTTTGAAACATATCAAATTTTTATTTTTCAATTCACAAACAGTAATTTTAATTTATCCAATAAATGAATTACTAATCAATTTATATAATGAAAAATATGTAATATAGATCACAATTCCAAAATTTACTTAAATGATTACATATCTTTAAAATGTTCCCGCTTATATGAACTCAATCTTTATATTTATTTTAATGAAAATAAATTAGTACTATACATCGCTTCAAAAACCATTATTTATCCAAAAATTTAATTTTATTAAAATTGTATTTTCATAATCATCATTTTTTTTACCGTCAGTTGAAAATATTCTATTTTTAAGATTTAAACCGTGATTTCTTTTTATAAACAACTAGTCATATAGGTGTATTCTACTTCGATTTTAAATTCAACCCTGAATCTATTTTTATAGAATTGATTAACCGAGGGTGATGGTTAGACTAATTGATTTTTAATTTTAGAGATTAATTTAAATTTTCAATTATTTTAAGGAGAATATTGATAATTCTATTTAAAAATAAATAATAAACAAGAATTCTTCAATTAATTTATTTGAATTTCCATTTCTTTAATTTTTTTTAAGTTACTCTAAAGGTTAAAATTACATTTAATTACTCTGAAAGTATTTGTTTAGAAAAAGAGTGAGAAATTTAAAATTTAGTCTTTAATAATTTCTGGCTGACCTGTGCAACAAGTTCCAGGTTGGCATCCACTTCTGTCTATTAATGTGATGTAAAACCATGTGCTTCACACTCCTTCCTATCCCCAGAGAATCTAGCTTTTGCTTCCTTGCCTAGTAACGTACGGCACCGTATTGCCCTCTCTAATAAATATCCTCAATTATTATTTAAAACGTACGACATATCTCAAAACCTGCACATTTTTGGCGCCAAACATGTCTCATCTCAAGTACATACGAGGGTGGTATGTCACTACACTGAAAATTTGTTGTTCTGCCCAAATATGTTCTTTACTAAATTCGTATGCATGTTGTTACTATGGGCTTGTGGCTCACTGATTGAAGTTTGTGGCCGATTGGGGACGATGACAAATTAGATAGAGAGGACTCAATGGTTGATGTGCAAAGAAATATCTCAGGATCGTTCGATCTTGACAACTGTTGAACAAAGTTAAGATGCAATTGATGTCACAACGATTACTTTTAAGTACTCAATGTTTGTATTAATGATCATTAAGAGGTAAATTAATTGGTCACATTCTTGTAAACTTTATAAATAAGGGTTCTAATTTTGAGGTAAACTGACTTTTACTCTGTATTGAATTACTAAAGACTTATAGAGAAAAATTCTGAACTGAGCGCGTTGGAGTGTAACCAGTTACCAGAACATGGAGAAGAGAGACCTTCGGCAGAGGCAGGAACTCTTCAGGCGGTTATCCTCGTCCCATTTCAATAGGAACACATGTAAAATTTGATATGTATTTATGTTTTAATTTAAAATAATTTAGAGATTGAGAAAAAAATAAATAAATATTTTTAATTTCATAATTTGGTTATGAATAGAATTAATATCAAAAATTAATTATAAGTTTAGAAAATGGTATGTGAAAATATAAATAATAAATTTTGTAAAAGTACATAATATAAAACATGTGCAAAAATATCTAAAAATATAAAGGATATATAAAGTAGAATAATTAAAATACAAATAAATATATAAACAAATTAGTCTAATGTGTATGGTTAAATTTGTTTAATGAGTACATTGACAAGTTTGTTTAATATGTGTTTTCAGATTCGTCTAATCAATATACGGACACACTCGTGTATTGCTAGACTTATCTACTCAATTAACAAACTTGTTTATTGCATATTGCAAAACTCATCTAATTAGAGAATAAATAGAATAGTCTAATGTGTATTAATAGACTCACATTCTATGCGTATAAACATATTCGTATAATCGTCTAATTAATGTATAAAGAAACTTGTCTAATGTGTATATTCTTAGACTCATCTGATTAATGTATGAAATGACTCATTTAATGTGTATTGTTAAAGTCATCTAATGATTTTTGCTACACTACTATAATTAATGTAAGAACCTAGAAAATAGTATATTAGAGTTGTTAAGTGTTTTAAAATAATGAGACTGAGTATTATAAAATTGAAAGAAATTGATAATTTAAATTTAATTTATTAAACTCGTCTTATTATAAAAAACACTCACATTCTCTCTAAAAACTTTTTCTCTTGAGTTCTCTACCTTCTCTCTAAGAGTTCTAACTCCCAAGTCATCTTTTTGGTGATCAAAAGATACCTAAATGGCCACGACATCGAGGTCTATGTTTCCACCTGATCAATTTCTTTAATAGAGCAAATAAGTTTCAACTCATTTTTCTCTTTTCGTTCTTAATTGAGATCATGTTTAATGATCTCTTGTTGCATGTGAGTTGTAATGTCATTTCCTAGCAACCTGTTGATTATAGGTCCTAAGGACTCTCTTTGATCTATGTTCGATGTTTGGTAGGTGTTTCTAGAATTCCTTGAGCTCTAAGCAAGGGTTTGGTGTTTATAGAGCTCTGTTGCTTCGGTCTAAGGTAAGGGAAGCTAGTATTTGTATTTTTATTATGTTTATTGTGTTAATTTGGTGCTTGCATGTATGACTATTTAATTTGATCACAATCTAAACATTCATGTTAGTATTAGTTCCTTTAAATGAATATATTTGATTATTCAATACTTATGTGAATTTATTTGGATGTTTTTTTAACCATGAATCGTATGTTATAATGTTGTTTTGATGTTTGAAATTAGAAGCAAGGTTTAAGGAATGATGAGTTATCAAATGCATAGGTTTTGTGGTTGAAAATGGAGGTTTCAATAGGAAAGTTTGTGAGATAGGGTGTGGATTGGGAAATACGATGTTTCATGTTTGCTTACATGTTAATTAAGACTTGTTAGCACCTTGAGTTGGTAAAAATATGATAGGAAAATTGGTATGGGTCAATGTGATGGTTTTATAAAGTTTTAAGTTCAAATTAGGGGGTTTTGACGTGTGAATTTTTTATATAAGGGTTAAGAGGGAAAATCAGAAGTTTAAGGTTGGTTATTTGGTCATTTAGAACTAGTTTTGATGATGAAATGAGTGAAATCTGATGCAAGAGTGTTTGGTGGTTGATAGGTGGAGTTTAACTTGGTTTGGAATTTGTTTTAGGAGTTTTGACTAGTGATATTTCAAATTAAAAGGTTTGAAGTAAAAAGGATGATTTGACATTTGTCATAAAGTCATTTATGACTTCTCTGTACTTTTGGTTGATTGAAATTGATGTTAGAAAAAGTAAAAATGAATTTGGACAGTTTAGGAAAGTTGATTTGGTTTGAAGTGGTCATTTTGATTTTGAGTGGTGTTTTATGAGGTTTCTCAGTGTTAAGAGGGTCCTGAGGATTAGTTGAAGTTGTGTAAGAATTGCCCAAAGTCATAGAAGAAGATTTTTAAGTTCTGATATGGCACTGAGCGCCTTTGTCATGGCGCTTGAGCGCCACTTTCCAGTGTTGCTAGGGCTGAGCGCTAGGTTTCTAAGGCCGAGTGCCATGTTTCTAATAGTTGTAGCGCTGAGTGCTAGTTTCTGGGGTTGGGCGCTGCTTCAACAAGGATGATTTTAAAGGGGTTTTGTGTTCAATGGTTATTTTTGGACTGGTTATTGTATATTGATGTATATGGAATGGTTTCATGTGATTTCTTACCATGTTTTTGTGAAATTTGTGTATATGTGGAAAATATGAATTGGAATACATGATGGTTGATTCTCGAGGTTATGTATGTAATTGAAGTATGATTGAAAAAGGATTCCAAGGAGGAAATTCCCATTTGTGGTTTCACGTGTTGTTAATATGAATGTAAAAAGCTCAGTTCTGATGGGTTATCTTGACATTCTAATGATCATTCATGCTCAATTAGAGAGTGATGAGTCATGTCGGGAAAATAGCATGAGGTCCTAGCTTAGGGGCCTTTCTCTAGTTGGCAAAGGACATGTTAAAGGACTAACCTTGCGTGGTAGCTTTGAGTGAGTCAACTGTTCTACCACACAAGTGCAACCCACCATGGTCCTAGCATGGGGACCTTTCTTCATTTGGCAAAGAGCATTTTAACGCATTAACCTTATGTGATAGTTGAGGGGGGTCAGTTATTCCACCACATAAAGGGTAGAACATGATATTCCACCACACAAAGGAGGTCCTAGCTGGGGTGCCTTTCTCCAGTTGGCAAAGGGCATGGTAAAGAACTAACCTTATGTGGTAGCTTTGAGTGAGCCAGTTGTTCCACCACACAAGTGCATAACCCACCATGATCCTAGCCTAAGGGCCTTTCTTCATCTGGCAAAGGGCGTTTTAACGGACTAACCTTGTGTGGTAGTTGGGGGGGGGGGGGGGTCAATTATTCCATCACACAAAGGGTAGAACATGTTATAACTCGACATTCATAGTATATCCGCAGGAGTCAGGTCTATGGTCGTTGTGTGATTCTAATATGTGTAAATTTCTCGGGTTGAGTTCTGATTTATATATTGGAATTTAAATATTATGTGATACTTCTGTTTATACTAGCTTACTCTTGCTTTTGTCTATGTATATATATAAAATAAAGGTTGCATACATAAATTTTTGAATTATAAATATATTAAAGAAAAAAAGACACTAGTGTAAAAACAATGTATATTGTAAATAAATGACCCGTGACAATTTTGTAAATAAATGTAATTGTAGAACGTCGAAGCCCTATACAATTCGACATTCTATTATGGTAATTATTTAAACCAGTGCGTCATTCTCTTTCTTCTTTCTTTTAAACCACCAATAGTACGTCGAATTCTGTAGGGACTTCGACGTATTATTTGTCAGCCAGAAGCCAAAAAATAACCCCTTTTTAATTCTTTTTTTATTTTTTCTTTTAAACCACATATAATATGTCAAATTCTGTAGAGGCTTCTACGTATTATTTCTCAACCAAAAGTTTCCCTTTTTTAATTTGAGCGGGAGATTGAAAATTCATTCACTTTATCTTAGCGCGCGAGACCTTCTTCTCTTCTCAAACTTTTCTCGAACGAAGTTTGACGACCACCATATGTAATCTTTTTTTCATTTAATACAAATTCATGCTAATTAACTACTTTATGTATGATTTTCATTTGTTTTGACCGATTATTTTCTTGTTCTTGTTGAACTTGTTTGTTGTTTTTTTTTTTGTTGAATTTGTTTATTGTTGTTGTTTGGTTGAACTTGATTGTTGTTGTTGTTTGATTGAACTTGTTTGTTGTTGTTGTTGTTGTTTGATTGAAAATGTTATTGTTGTTTGTTTTTGATATTATACTACACGTTCATAGTTCGTACTTTATAAAATACCAAAAACTGAAATTTGTTGTTTTTTTGTTTTACAGGTCTCGTAGAGTTGTAAAAATGGTCACAATTAATTAAAAAAAAAACAAAAAAATTGCTTAACATCAAATATTGACAAAATTCGACGTCATTTTGATTAACATTGAATTTTTTAAATTCGACGTCAATTTAACATCTCCCGATATGAAGTTGACCTCGAATTCGACGTGAAAGGCCAAAAAACAACGACGTTATACGATATTTTTGTACTAGTGAGATCAACATAGTACTATTGACTCTTTTCATGAGACTAGTGTATTGAACGAAGTCATGAGATTATGCACTTGCCCCTTCTCTCCTCCTCCTAAACAAAAATAATCAAGTGGAACATAATATATCTCATAACAAAGTTAACTTCATTAGCTTTTCGAGTACATTATTTTTCATATCATACCATTTGTCATGTGAAACCTCCTTTGATTCTCACCACTTAGTTATCTTCCTTTATGTGAGTTAGATATTAGTAGAGTTAAGATAGTCTCATATTTCAAGTCTCCTTCAATACACTTAGATTCATCCTAAATTATAATTTTTCTTTAAAAATAAGTAATTTAACAACCTTGAAATTAAAACCTCATACATACACATGCATTTTCACACATATGATAAAAATTATAAAAGGTATTATACAAATAAAATCATTTAGCAAGATATAAATCATTCATAAATGGAAAAATATCACATAGGTACTGTCTAGTGTCAAAGAACTATTGTCGAACACAAACAAATAAGTTTGTCTTAAAATTAATGTTTCTTATTACTTGATATTTTTCTCATTTTTATCTACAATTTACAATATTTGCACACATATAACATTTGACTTAACAATCAAATATGCCAAATTTATTATGATAACCTCAAACTTGATTCTTTCTTCTCTATTCTGTTAATCTCAAGAATTAACATCTCAATCATGTTTTCAAACAACTCATCAATCCAACATGTTTTCAAATCACATATTTAACAAAATCCACACACTACATTGATATTGAGAAATCCCAAATCTCAGAATAGTAAACTCTCATTCAACTTCACATGTCTAACCCAATTTAATCATTTTTCTTTTTACAATTTCTTAACTTTCTCATATTTAAATCAACATGGAACTATAGCATACACACCACAATAATTTAAATTCAACAATATAAAGTTAAAATGTGAAGGAAAATAACTTATCTTCCTCATTCAAGTTTTGCTTAATACTCTCTCTAAAACAACTTCATACTCAAAATCCCTTAACTATATAAAAAAGAAAACACTCAGATCTACTATCAAAACACAATTTTTGTGTCTCCACTAAAAAAAATTTAGAGAAGAAAAAAAATCACTTGTAACAAGAGAAAACTTGCACGCATAAGAAGAAACAATATAAAATGATAGAAAACATAATTACTTAGTACAAAATAATAATCAAGGACTTTAGTATAATCTTTAACAGATGTCATTCTTTTGTGTGAGGTCTTCAAAAGAGATTAACATTGTTACAAGAGAAATGGAAAAATGTTTTGAGAGAAAGTGATTTAGAAAATATAATAGACAACAAATGAGTTTTTCTAATTTCATAAAAATGGAGGTTCTTACAAAATCATAAAAAAAAGGATTATTTTTTATAAAATAAATTAGTTCTCGTGGAGTTAATATATTATTTCTGACAAATAAGTTTTATCTTTTTTTATAAATATTTGTAGGAAAAAGTTTGAAAAGAAAATAAATATTATAATGAAATTTTTTATGTCGGTTAAAAATATATTTATGTCTACAAATAACATAAAATACATTTTTTATATTAATTTTAGAATTAATATAAAAATTTTATATTTTAAATTAGTTTTAGATATGTCATAAGAACTAATATAAAAATTTCATATTTTATAGTGGTTCTAATCTACCACAGAAAATTCACTTGCAAAGAAAGTATGAATACTTTCTATGTCATGACACAACCAGTATAAAAGGCTTATATATCAGTTATAATTAGAAACTAAGTTAAAAAAAATGTGATGAGATTAGGTGAAATTTGCTCTCAATTATTATTTGAAAAAGAAAACGCAGCCACCATGGATGGATACGAGATACAATGTTAATTAGTTGGCTATTCAAAGATAAAATAATAACGTTGATAAGGTCAAATCAAGCATTAGCAACATAATAATAATAATATTATTATTATCATATACAGTTTATGTTGTAATGTATAAGCATAGACGTTAAGTAGCCGTTACTGGTTGAAAGTAGCCTCTGCATTGACCAGGCAACATAAGTAAACTTCCATTTTCGTTACCTAAGCAACTGTCTTTTCCTTTAGACCCTTTCCAACGCTCCTACACAGTAGTAGCCGTTGCCTTCAACATGCAATTCAAATATAGTAACCTATGCTCATTTCGCTACCGTTTCTTTAACAATAAATTAACGTAAATTTATGTTACGTGATAAAATACGTAAATATATATGGATAATGATATTTAGACAATATTTTTTTGACAACATTTAAACATTATCTACATGTCATTCTTAAATTAGTTCAAAATTATCATAAATACCACCATTCACAATCAATAATAATAATAATAATCATAAATATCACCATGGACCAGCACAGAATGACACGTAGATGATGTTCAAATGTTGTCTAAGTATCATTATCCAATATGGATTATGTTTAGAATTATGTTTGTAATAATTATGTTATAATAAATATTTTTATATGTGATAGAATGTGACTTTTGCATTAATATGTAATATGTCAACCCAATTCATGAACTGGTGGCATTGTTATGTTACAAATAGTCGTGTATATACCACCAAGAAAGTGGTTTGGCGTGAACGTCAAATTGGTAATGGTTTGTGGTTTTTCTTTAATTGATTTATTATATAAGTTGTACGCATGATGTGAGAGGTAATATGTAAGTGGTTAAGGACACGATAAACAAATAAATAAATAAAAAATTAAATGTTTATCTATTGAGGTGAAACGAAGTTTTTTTTCTCACGTAAGCATACCTTTTTTAAAAAAATTACCCAGTTTTTTTTAATGTAATTATTACAGAGCCATTAAAACTTACATTTCGAGTAATTCTGTTTCTGAAACGCAGTTTCATTAAAAATCACATAATCTACTTTTGCTTTATTAGTGTATCTAAGACCACGGCATTGATCTCTCCACCTCTCCATTTCAAATCTACACCTCCGTTTTTTTTTTCTTTAATCACCAAAATAACCTTTTTTTATTATTTATTTTTTACTTTTTTAACCCTATTTATTAAATAACCCTAACATTTAACTTTCCACTTCATTCAGATTTTATTTTCCCTTTCAAGGCAACCCCATCTTTCCCACGGCTCTCCACCTCCCGTTCTCTGATTCTTCTCACCCCCACGTTCCAAGTTCCATTTTTCAAAATTCCAACTCTCTCACTCATCTTCCTGTATTTTTAACTTTTGGTGTGCGGCGGTGCAGCGGTTCAGCGGTGCGGCGGGTATGTGTGGCTGCGCGGCGCGGTGGTTGTTACTTCGTAGTTTCGTTATAGTTTCGTTTCTGCCGTCTACGAGACGTTGGTTTCTTTCGTTCAGCATGATATAGGTTGTGTTGATTTCTGCTTCCTTTGAAAATGTATGTAATATAGGGTTTAATATTGTGTTGATTTCTACTGTGCATGATTTTCTAGTTTCGTTGCTGTTGATGATTCTGGGTGGGTAAGAAGAAGAAGACATCCAGGCTTAAACCGGATGTCGCACATCTGTCGACGGATTTCGACATCCTTTTCAGGGACAAACGGACGTCGACGTCCGTTTAGGGCCTATTTTTTATTTCTAAGTTTTTAGTTTATTTTATAAGTAATTAAATTTTAACTTTTAATTTATTAGTTTAATTGTATTTTATAAGTAATTAAATTTTAAATATCGACAAACTTTTTATTAGTTTAATTTTTTTTATTTATTAGTTTATTGTATTTTTAATTAATTTATAGAGTATTTAAATTTAATTTAGTGTTATTATATAATATGTTATTTAATTATATTTAAATTAAAGTCATTTTATTAAATAAAATAATTATCATTAAATTCTTGAAAAAAATACAACAATGAGAGAGAGCCTCACAGTGAGGGAGCACATAGAATTAAAAAAAAAATAACAAGAAAGACAACATATCAACGTGAGAAAAAATAAGTTTTGTATAATAAAAAATTGAAATTAAAATTAACTTATAAAATAAATTTTAAATTTTAATTAAGAGTATAATAGAAATATAAAAAAAATAAAAATATAAGAAAGGATAAGATTGGAATAAAGAGGTGGAACACCAAATATGTGGGGGTGAAGAGATCAACGCCCCTAAGACCAATATGCATCTAATACGTTGTTAACAGTATTCTAACTTCGGCCTATAAGCGATTAATATTCTTATTTTCTAACGGATATTCAACCTATAATCCAAACATTATATGTCCATATATATATATATATATGGATTTTTTTTTTCTTGTGTTGCTCCCCTACACTTAGTTCGTTTGCAGGATTAATGCTTGTGATATATAATATTTTTTATTTTTTATAAATTTATAACTCTCACGTAAAAAATAGATGCATGAAAACTTGTAATAGATTTTAGGATAATAAAATGGATCACGGGTTGTGGACTCACATACTGAACCATTCCAAAAGGGTTAGGTTGGGTTGAAAAATTTGTAACCCATCAACCTATTTTGATTTGATCCTAGTTCATTAATTTGGTGTTCCAAAGACACAGTTCATTAATTTGGGGTTCCAAAGACAGGACCAATTGACTTGTTCATTTGATTTTTTTAAATTAAAAATTAAAATAAAAAATAATTTAAAAGATTAATTTTTTTATATTATATTATTTTAAGAATGATGTAAACATGTAATAATATTATAACTTAAATAATCACTACTTACAAATTAAGTTTTAATATTTATAATAAAGTAATTTAAGATATAGATATAGTAATTATTTTAATTTATCCAATTAAAAATATTATTTAAAAAAAGAGAGTAAAACTTAGAAATATATATACCATTAAATATATTTTTAATATTTATTTATTTGTATATATAAATAAATTTTAAAAAAATATAAAAAAAGGAATTGGCGGGCCAACACTGCATAATTATAAAGGTTAGTGTGACACTGCGTGTTTTTGGTTACGTACTATGTATACATTCATGCTTCCTTTGTCATGCATGAAACGAAACATGTTTCGATGACCTATATATATATATATATATATATATATATATATATATATATATATATATATATATATATATATATATATATATATATATATATATATATCCACCCATATACAACCTATCACACTAACCAGTTTGGTATCAGAGTAGGTTGCAACTGATAAAAGAGAAGTTTGCATGTCAATTACCAACTGCAAAAGAATAATTAACAGCGACTTGTTTAGTTCTTACTGCAAGTTAGTGTATTTATTCTGCCACTTTTAGGGGATGACCACATAAATGATCTGGTTCTGTTGAAGGTTTTCTGGGAAAAATTCTGTATGTATGTGGTCTCTTGTTCTACATCTCAGAACATTTTATTGGATCTTTTAGATTATAAGAATTTTTTGTTTTTATGTTAAAGGGTTAGAGTGATAAAAAAAAAAGCCAGATCGAAAAGATAAAAAAACAATGATTTATAATTCAAATGCAATTCAATTACCATTTGAACAAACAGGAAAAGGGTACGCAGAAATTTCTGCGAAGGTTTTTGAAGTTAAAATTAAAGAGTGATCAAATTGTACATTTAAACAAAAATATAAATAGAAGATTGGATACTGGTGAAAAAAATGAGATTTTTTAACGATTTACAATATCAGTTGAAATTAATTTGTCATTTTGATCGGTAACATTTTCGTAACGCATTAAAAAAATTGAAATTATATTCAAAATGTATTGACAGAAATAAAAAGACCCATCATAATAGATTTTTTTTATCACATGTCATAATATGTTAGATGCGGTGACGTTTTCGTAATAAACTTTAAAACACATTATAACACATAGTAAACCCCTTGTCATAAAAACTATGAATTCTTAATTTCTTTTAAATAATTTTCATGTTTTTCTTTTTTTTATTCACGCATCCTTCTCTTCATGAATTCTTTGTTTCATGATTCTAGGACCACTTTTGTTCTAGGAAAAAGAAAAGTTCTTCTCAAGTTCACATATGGAAAAACTTTGGCCTTGAGTAATGTGTTACACGTACCATCATTCATAGTAATTTAATCTCTGTAACACTACTGAAAAAAGTAAGGGTTAAAGTGTCATTCAAGTTTAATAAGATTGTAATGATAAAAAAATCATGTTTTGTGAGGGAGAGATATTGTGATCAAGGTCTCTTTGTACTCAATATTTATGATAATATTAATGAATTTTCTTCTTTTGCTTATATTATTGACTCATATGATATATGACATGCTAGATTAGGACATGTGAATTCTTCCTATGTTATGAAATTACAATAACTAGGATTAATTAATATGCATGATAAACAGAATAGTAAATGTGATATATATGTAAAATCTAAAATATCCAAGATCGAAAACATGTTATCATGTAGATCGTCGAACTAAATTGTTTGGGCTAATTCATATTGATTTAGCTAATTTAAAATAAACCATTTCAAAAGGAGGTAAAAATTATTCTGCAACTTTTAAAACAAACCATGTCAAAAGGAGGTAAAAATTATTCTGTAACTTTTATAAATGATTTTTGTAGATGAGCTAAAGCGTATTTAATCAAACAAAAGGATGAAGTCTTTGATGTGTTTCTAACCTATAAAGTACAAGTAGAAAATCAACTAAGTAAGAAAATTAAGAGGATCAAATCAGTTAAAGGTGGTGAATATGTACTGTTTAATGACTTTTGTGTTGGAGAAGATATTATTCATGAAGTAACCCCACCATGTCTACCCGAGTCTAATGGAGTAACTGAGAGAAAGAATAAAACTATTAAGGAAATGATGAAAGTCATGCTTATTAATTCTAGTGCACCTGATAACCTTTGGAGAGAAGTCCTACTTATTACGTGTTTTTTACAAAATAGAATACCTCATAAGAAAACTGGTAAAACTCCTTATGAGTTGTGGAAAGGTTATCAACCTAACTTTAAATATCCAAGAGTGTAGGGATGCCTAACTAAGGTGATGTTACCCAATTCTAAGAAAAGGAAAATAGACTCTAAAACCTTTGGTTGCATGTTCTTAGGTTATGCTAAACATAGTGTTGCCTATAGGTTTTTGGTTCTTAAAGGTGATATTCTTGAGAGAAATTCTATAATGGAGACGAAAAATGCTGAGTTTTTTTAACATGCTTTTCTTTTAAAGGTTAGTGAGACATATGAACCTATTGATAATAATCATCATGATACCTTGTGTGAGGATTTAAGAAGAAGTAAAAGACTGAGGAAGGAAACTTCTTTTGGTAATGATTTTTATACTTATCTTGTTGACAATGGTCCTAGTAGCTTTATAGAAGCTATTAGTGATCTTCATTCAAAAAATGGGATAAAGCTATTAGGACTGAAGTTGAATCAATTCAGAAAAATAATATTTGGACCTTAGTAGATTTGTTTAAAGGGGCAAAACACATTGGTTATAAGTGGATCTTTAAGAAAAATATCACCCTGATGGATCGATAGAGAAGTATAAGGCAATGTTAGTAGCAAAAGGTTTTACCAAAAAACCTAACATAGATTATTTTGACACTTTTGCACCTGTGACTAGTATTTCGTCTATTCAAGTGTTTTTTAGCCTTAACAGCTACCCAAAAGCTAGTGATACACCAAATGGATGTTAAAACTTCTTTTTTGAATGATGATTTGGAGGAAGAAATTTATACGATTGAACATGAAGGGTGTGTTGTACCTAGTCAAGAGAACAAAGTATGTAAACTTTTAAAATCTTTGTATGGGTTGAAACATGCAACAAAACAATGACATGAAAAACTTGATAATTTATTGCTATGTGATATTTTTTCATCTAATGATGCTAATAAATGTGTACTTTAAATATGAAAACAATAATTATGTCATTATATGCTTGTATGTGGATGACATGTTAATTTTTTGTACATGCAATGAGATTGTTGCTAAAACTAAATTGTTTCTAGGATCGAACTTTGAAATGAAAGACATGGGTGAAGCCAATGTAATTTTAGGTGTCAATACACTATGATTTCCAATCGATAATAACTATAGCTAAAAACAAGAATTACAATGGAAAGAATAAACATATACAATTGAGACACAATTTGGTGAAACAGTTGTTAAAAAGTGAAACTATTTCCATTATGTGAAGTCAGAACGAAATCTAGTATTTCCTTTGACAAAATCCTTGGGAAGAAATATGATCTTTGAAACATTGAGGGGAATGAGGGTTAAGCCACTGACAAACAAATAAGTCATGATAACCCAACCTTTGTGATTGGAGATCCAATGAATAAGGTTCATATGGGTAAAAATAAGTCACATGTTAGTTTTGATAACATTAATTTGATTTTAAATCAAATATGTCCATTCCTATAGTGTGTGTGTGAAAGTGCAAAAGACTACATTATTGAGAGGTTAACTTTATAATTAAAGTTCTATATGGTGAATGAATTTTAGTTTAAACAAATTTTTAATGATCGTCATATATTTTACGGGTGTTGTATGTTTTGCAGCATACATTGATGAAATCACCTAATGAGTGTCAAGTGCGCCCGCTTGAATGAGATCTTGGCATGATCTCTATAGCACTCTTGGATACTGGGGATGCACATGCCTAATAAGCGCAATACAACGATAATAACAAGGATTTTAGGGGTGTATTGTAATTGATAAACCTTTAACACCCTCAACTGTCTTTGGTTCAAATAGCTTGCTATACCAACTTTGATGCATTACATATTATAAAAGCTAAGAAATTTTCTTATTTTCTTTCTTGACTTTTGCAATATGTGGGTAACTGCGTGAAAGAAGCTTAAAGATATTGCAAGAAGAGCTCAACCAGTTTGAAAGAAATCAAGTTTGGGAATTAATCTCTAGAAAAAACACTCATCAAGTAATAGGATATTAAATGGGTGTTCATAAACAAACTGGATGAAGTTGAAAACATAACCAAGAACAAAGCTAGAGGCTCATTGCACACGGCTATAGTCAAGAAGAAGGTATTGACTATGATGAAACATATGTTCCTATTACTAGGTTAGAGGCAATGCGCTTACTTCTTGCTTATGCATCTATTATGAAATTTGATATGGAATGGATGTTAAAAGTGTTTTCCTAAATAGTAATTCCTAAAGAAGATGTATATGTTGAACAACCACCTGGTTTTGAAGATTATAAATTTCCAAATCACATCTTTAAATTAAAGAAAACTCTTTACAATTTAAAACAAATACCTAGATCTTGGTATGAAAGACTTAACATTAGAAAACAAATTTAATCAAGTTAGAGTTGATTTCACTTTATTTATTAAAAGAGTAGGAAAACATATAATTAAAAAAACTTATATATTACAAATGTTTACTTGAGAAAACAACATTTTGAACAGTGTATGGTCAAACCAAAAGGCTTGAGATTCCAAATGCTTTTTCTGCAAGTGAAGGCATCACATTCCTTTTTGTTATTTGCTTAAAATGGTTTTCAAAGCATCCCTTAAGAGATTTTTCCCCAACTATATAAATAGAGCACATCTTTCACTCTAAAAGAAACAGTAAAAAGAACCTTTTCATCTTCTCATTCTCATTTTCTCCTTTTTTCTCTTTTCTTTTTAGAAAATCCTAAATTTATTCATTTAATTTTTTTAGAGTTCTTTGTTAATTTTGATATATCAAAAATTTCCGAAAAGTTTATGTTATATTTTGAGAAGTTTATACAATACACCACATATAAATATTTAAGAACAATTATTCAACATCCGATTTCGATTCTACTAAACATCTATAAATTTATAAATATAGTAAATGTAATGGAAACTTATTGAGTTATGGTGTGATGACTTGCTTGAAGGTGGGTTATGGGTGCGCTGTGGGGAGAGGGATGTGTTTTGATGTTGTGGTGCCTGGGTGGAGGGAGTGGGAGAGAGAAAGACTTGTTTCTGCGGTGCTAGGTTTGGTAGAAATTGTGACTCAGAAAAAGTGGGTGAGGGAAAACATTTTTGTACCCAAAAAGTTCAGGTCAGTTGAAGGATTTAGAAATTTTTTGGGTACAGGAAGAAAGCTCCAAAAAATTTTGATTAGGCCCACAAATTGGAGTGGTCTTGAAATCAGCCCAAGGATATGGAGACCCAAAATCTTAAGTTATACTGTTTACACAAAGAAAAAGATTAATTGAAAACACATTTTCTACTTCTATTTATATTTTTTTCACAGCTAAAAAAGAATCTCGTAATTTTAGACCTTGCCAATGACCATGTTGTATTATCTTAGATGCTTTCCATCATCCAAATTGTAGAGATGTTTTCATTTCTTCAAAACGTGTGTTTAATTGTTTCCTATGGACTTATATATCATCATCAAGGCAATTAATCTCACATCACCATGTTGATAAACATGTTGGTCATACTAAGCAAGCTCTCAATTTTTAATTCTCATTTCTTATACGAAAAGAATTTGAAGATAGTGAAAATTAATATGAAATTTTCTAAATTCCTATTAGATGTAAAAGTGTAGAAAATCATATATGGTGATTTCTTCAACTACTAGAATGCTTGATCGGTTAGAATATGCTTTCCTTTTTGAGGTTTTGAGTGAGTGTTAGCTGTTGTAAATAATTGATGTTTAAAAAATGTATAACGAGCTTTTTTCATAATTGTATAATTTATAACAAATATATTAAAGTATAGTGAAGTATACGGTGGAATGTGTAGAGTCTTCGACAGCTACAATAAGGTTCTGGCTGTATACGTGTCGGATTATGGTTTATTGAACACATGAATGTAAGAGGAAAATCACATGTTTCCTTGCCATTATGGTAAGAAAGAGACAATAAAAAATATTATAATTCCTAAAAGTGATCCACAATCCACGTGACTTCTTTGAATATGGGCTTTGGGCCTTGGTATTCCCTTTCTTTTAAATGCTCACGTTTTTAATTTAGTTAATTTCCTATTTTTTCATTATTGGTTACAAAATTAATTTATAAAGTAATATTTCTATCTATTTATATATTTTAAATATATTTTATTTTTAGTTGATGTAGAATTTTTTTTAAAAAAATAATATTTGATAAACTAAGTAAAAGCAACGGAAGAGTTTTATTGTGTACATATAAAAAAATATTGAACTAAAGATTAGAAACTTAAATGATTGGAGATCTTTTCTACTAATATCACTTGAGATGTTTTTTTTAGACATTTTTAAGGATAAAATCGTAATAAAAATATAAAAATTGTATTTGATATGACATTATTAAGTTAGGTAGAAATATAAGTTTTTAGTAGATATTTAAGAGAAGGACACTTAAAGAAAATCGATAGTTTCAATTAGAGTTGTCAAAACGGGTCACAATTCATGGGTCAATCCGGCCTACTACGAGTTTGAGCCAGGTTAGGTTTGAAAAAATTGTACTTTTTTTATGTGGGTCAGATTTCAACCCGGCTCATTTAGACCCGGATCATGCGGGTTGAACTCGTGGTAGGCCGGGTTGGCCCACCAACCTACCTACCTACTTTTGTTTTATTAAAATTTAATTTTAATTTTATAAAAAAAAATATTTATTATTATTTTTTGCTTGAAAAAATTATTTAAGTTCTTTATTTTCAAAATTAATTAAACATCCATGTTGGAAGTGAAATTTGTGAGTGAAATTTGTTTAGGTTTGAATTATAGAAAATTTATAATTTTTTTTTTATTTAAGAAAAAATTGTAATTAAGTGGGCCTGTGAGCCAATCCGTTTACCCACCAACCCATGGTGGGTCGGGTTCGAATTTTTTTGACTCGCTAATAAACGAACTGAGTTGGGTTGGTTCACTAAGTGATCAACCCGTGGTGGACCGGGTCGGATCGATCCGAATTATCCGTTTTGACAGCTCTAGTTTCAATATTGATTCTATAATGTGTATTAATGTTTTAATTTCAAATTTCTATAGTAACATTTTTAGAGTTAATTATCATACATAAAAATAATATGCTATGAAGTTAATTTTGTTCTTAATAAACTAATAAAAAATAGATAAAAAAATAAATATTTAAATTACTTTTAAACTTAAACTCTTAAAATAATATAAAATTTCCACGAATAATATATATAAGTACTTACTATACACCAAAATACTACTAAAGTTCCATGATTGTTTATTGGTGAAGTTAATTACATTGTTTAATATCAAAAAATCACATCATATCTGCCACTGAATAATTGCAATTATCAAATGACTTAATTTATTCCACGAATCCGATCCATATTGTCTGAAAGTTATCATCATTTGTTATCATAAATTAGTTTTTGCATCCAAGAACAAGCAATTTATACGCTAAACAGCTCATACCTTTTGCTAAATAAATGAATATTATAGAATTCAAAAGAAAAATTACAATCGAAATCCACAAGATTCAGGTTGATGGTTTGAAAAAAACAAAAAACAAAAAACGCAGAATTATTACATAAAAATAGAACGCAGCAACTCAAGACGTGAAAGTAAGAATTTAGGTTGTCTTCCTTAGTTTGTAAGTAATTTTGTTATGACACTGAAAACCAAAATTACGTTGTTGTGGAAGAGATAAGCACTAACTAAGTAAAAGGTACTGGTAGGTGTGACATTAACTATATCTGTTGATTATATAAGAATTTTTAAATGAAACTAATTTTTTTAATGATTTAAAATTATTTTTGTGAACAAATTATAAATTAATTTCATCCAAAGCTACCTAAATATATAATAAGGGTATGCTTATATAATTGGTCAGGCTTAAGATATAAAGACTATGTAAGTCTTGTGATAAATTAAAATACAAAGCTTTTACAATCAAAGTTGGTCTAATTAATTGGTCTGGTCTGGTTAAGTAAGACGGATATATTGTATATATCAATAGCATTTTGAATATCTCTATCATATTAATATTTCATAATATTGTAAGATTACATATTTAGATATTTTATTAAATATTAAACATGTTAATCAATATATACAAAATCAAGTTTGTAAGTTTACCGAAGTATAAATGTATATATTGTTCAAATATATGTTATTGT
This sequence comes from Vigna radiata var. radiata, assembly GCF_000741045.1. NCBI lineage: Eukaryota > Viridiplantae > Streptophyta > Magnoliopsida > Fabales > Fabaceae > Vigna > Vigna radiata. The sequence goes on from NC_028358.1 coordinate 28,479,318, forward strand.
AAATTATGATTTAGAAACTGATAATATATATATATATATATATATATATATATATATATATATATATATATATATATATAAATTACTATTTTAAATGAGTTATTATAGTATAGCATTTACAATAACTCATTTAAAATAGTAGTTTTTAATAAGTTGATCTGTCGGTTTTTATAAAATTTGTCCTTTATTTTCACTCCTGTTTCCAGTTTTGAATAGCAATGATTTAATTTTTATTATTTATAAAAAAATAATTTTGCAACTAGTCAATGAAGTTAATAAGAGATAGATCAAGTCTATTTAAAATGCTTCAATATGTAATAAAAATATTTAAATGAGTTCATCAGTCAAATCAAAATTTTCAAATAGTTAGGTTATACCAACAAATGTCTAACTGATCCGAAAATGACAAATGTATTCGGTTAACCTAGTTCCTTTCCTCCTTTTGAATCGCAGTCATAAATATTTAGATTTAAACTAATGTTACTGGAAATCAAAATATACACGTAAAAAGTTTGTAAGTAAATAAAAAATACCAAGAGTCTAAGTTAAAATCCATTGATAATTTTTGTCTATCATAAAAAAAAATTATTGATAAGTATTTGATCATAAATATTCATCAATAGTTATTAATAGATTTTTTATTGAAAAATTTTATTGATAAATATCGTGATATTAGTACAAATGTAAATTTTGATATTGATTATTTTAAAAATATTACTTTTATTCATAATTGAAGTTTGTTATTTATTTTATATTTTAGTTCTTTTTTGAACAAAAGTTTATTACTTTTACATTTTCTTTTAAATATGTTTCAAATTCTTTTCATTCTCATTTTTTCTAGCATTTTTCATTTCACACACTAGAACCATAATAAAATTATTGTGTTCTGCAGCCACCATCCTATCTCCAACACCCATATTGAATAAAATACATTAAAAAGATATTCATATTAGAAAAAAAGGGTTATGAAACAGGAAAAAAATACAAGACGAGAAAACGAACCTCTTACTACTTTCCAAGTATGGAAAGTGAGGCTCGCAATGGTGACGCAATGACACAATTTGCGTTGGCCACGAGGAAAGGAAGGGAAGGGAGGAGAGTAGAGGAATGACACTGAAAGCATCACTGAGATTCGTGTTTGGGGACGAGGAAGAGAGGAGAGTGGCTCTTATAGTGGAAGAGTGATGCAGCGACACAAATGAAAAACCTTTAGTGAAAATATAAAATTTATGAAATTCTAACCCTAGCAATGAATATGCCTCAATTATTTAAAAACCAAAGCATATAGTTGTGTAAATATTTTCAAATGAATTATTAGTGATTTTTAAAATTATTTGTAAAACTATTGACTTAGATTCTTTAAATAATCGAAACCTACACTGATATATTCTTCTATTATTTAAATAATCGATGTATATACTAATATAGACATCGATTATTTTAAAACCAAAACCTATAGTTTTGCAAATAATTAATTATAAATTAATAAACTAGTTCATAATAATAATAATAAATTAAACATGTTGCTTTTTAAGTTCTCTTTTAGAAATTTAGTAATGACCTAATATATTGCATGTAATTTTAGTTAACCTCTCAAAGTTTAGAATATATAAATTCAAAGCTTAAATAAAATCAATCATAATATCAATTCTTCTATTTGTAAGATTTGTTTTAATAGAATTTTCATCAAAAATAACAACACAATGATAAAAATATCAAGTATTCTTTTATCATGTGCTTCGTGTTAGAATTAAGGTTAAATATATGTTTTAGTCCTCATATTTGTACCCAATTCTCAATTGGGTCCCCATGTTTTTTTTTGTCCCAATTGCGTCCTAATATTTGTTAATTTGAGGTAATAAAGCCCTCATCGTTAACTAACCACTGACGCCATTTGCACATTTTATATTTGTGGCATTATGCATTAAGTTTAAAGGTTTTTTTTAAATGAAATCCTCCACGTGGCATTATGCATTATGCTCCCCAAATTGTTTCCACAACTCTGGTTCAACCACTCTTCCTCCCGAGCATGTGGCCTCATCAGAGACACAAACACAAAAAAGCTTCAGGGGGGTAACCCTCTAACACTGTAAGCTTTGACACAAACAACTGAGATAGTGAAAAGAAAGGAGAGAATGGGAGAAGGAGGAGGGGGAAGAAGAGGGACTTCAAAGCTGAAAGAAGCAGCAAGGAAGGTGGCTGTGGCAGCAGCATATGCATGTGGCTCATTCTCAAGGAGAAAGGCTTTGGTGGATCCAGTATCCATTGACACGTCTTGTAGTCTATCTGCCACTATAAACTCCCACTTTCCCTTTTCTCAACACTCTGCGTTTCTTTCTTCTTTGGGTGTTTGCATTTTGGGGAAAGATTCAAACTTTATCTGCATTTTGGGATGGACTGCAATTTTACCAAATTGGTGTTCAATTGGATGGCCCTCTTCATCCATCGTCGGTTTTGGAATGTGGAATCATGGATTTGGGAAGGCCCTTTCCTACTTGATTTTTTGGATTTCCCTTTTGTTTTTCTCTGATAATGCTTTTTGATTATAGTGATTAAAGTGGTGTGACATGGATTGTTTATGAATTTGTCGTGGTTATTAATGTCATTTTTGTTGTTTGTTTGCAGACCTCAATTTCTTCATTTGTGTCTCCATCAAGAACAAAGAATTCCCCAAGGGAGGTAATGGAGGAAACAGATTCTGGTATCAGTACCAACATCAACAATGAGCTTCATGGCAAGGTAATCCACAACTTTGGTTCCCACCACTCTTCCTCCCGAGCACGAACAAGTACAAACTATGAAGGGATTGGTTAGGGTTCATTTAAATAAGGGCTTAGGGTAAACAACTGTGGAGGATTTCAGTTAACCACGTGGAGGATTTCATTTAAAAAAAACCTTTAAACTTAATGCATAATGCCACGAATATAAAATTATTTACAGATCAGCACAGTGCAAACGGCATCAGTGGCTAGTTAACGGTGAGGGCTTTATTGCCTCAAATTAACAAATATTAGGACGCAATTGGGACAAAAAAAAAACATGGGGACCCAATTGAGAATTGGGTACAAATATGAGGACTAAAACATATATTTAACCTAGAATTAAATATCAAAATAGAATCAGTACGATGCTCAATAAAACTCACTTACATAGTAAAAGAATACTTGATATTTCTGGCACATGATAATCATATGAATATGATTCATTTATATATTTATGGGATAAATAAACAGTCTAAACTTTTGAATTAAAATTAATTTTATCAATTTTTTTTAGTATCTACTAAGTTATAAACTTTTTATTTGCTAGATTATAAACTATAGTAAATATAACATCCTATTTTAAATAGTATTAATACTATAAACGAATTATCAAATAATCAATAAAATAAAACAATTAATAAACAAGAATTATAAAGTTTCATTACAGTCATATAAATATAACTATAAATCAAACTCTATATACATATTACTAAAACTCAAAACTATGTATAAGATTGGTTCTCTAAAACAACCATATGAAACATAACCACTGCATATATATACTAAAGTTATTATACATCTGAGTCGTCTCCACATAAAGTCTGTTCCATAGTCACATCATCTCCCTCTTCTCACACTCACCAAATGATCATCACCCAGGAATCAATTTCATAGGAACAATCAAACAAGAATACATAAAAAATGATAAGCTAGTGATAAAAGAATCAATCATAATATATTAACATTTCATACATACATCATATTTTTTACAAAGTGAATCAAACATCTTAATCGAACCAGATATAGTATGAATGTCGAGTTATGGCAAGTCATGCACTTGTGGTGGCCTCTACTACTCTGTAGAACCATTGCCAATGGTTTCACCTTACCACACATACAAGATTGGTCTATTCCCCGTCTTAGGCTATACTAGACCACCTTAGACTAGGACCTCCTACCACTCTCACCACATGTGTCACTCCTCTCTAATTAAGAACGGATGATCATTAAAGTGTTAGGATAACCCCTAAAACTGAGCTTCCTACAATCATACATATAAAACTTGAAATAACCAACTAAAAATTTCACCTTAGAAACTCTTTTCAACCATACTTCAAATGCATACATAACCTCAAGAATAATGCGTTATGTAATTCATTAGATACCTTTGCACAATCCTCAAAGCCCTAACATAGTTCAAAGTTACCAGAAAGCAAAAGGAAACAAGACTCAAAACATGTCCTGCAGAGGTCGCTTAGTGCTCATACTCGCTAAACTAGATATGCATATGGTTATACTCGCTCAGCTAGATATGGTTATACTCGCTCTATACCTACACTCGCTTAGCGAAAAGAAAACTTTTTTGCTTAATGAGGACTCTCGACCATCTACTGTTACAATAAACTTCTCTCTCAAACTAACTCATTCAGCCCCCATAGCTCACTTTGTGAATGCGAAAACAGTGGATTTGCCTCTCTTAATGCCTACACTTACTCAACTAGATATAGTTCTACTCGCTCAGTTGCCACACTCGCTCAGCGAGACTGCAAAATTCTCCAAAATAACAATTCTGCAAAATTTGCACCCATAAACTTCACTTGTCTAACTTATACACTTCTACGAACATCTACAACTTCCTTTTGAAATTCTAAAGCTAATTAGACTTAAATTTTGTATGATCCAACTTAAATGAAGTTTAAACTCATTTTACCTATAGATTACAACTCAAATTAACTAAAGTATCACTTTAGAGACTATAATTCAATTCTACAAATTTTAGCTCATAACTAAACAACTCAGGGGTTTGAACAAGTTCAAAATAACTCAACCATAGACCCCAAACCCTTTAATATACCTTAGACCTACACTGTTACTAAATTTCACTGCTCCAACCCTCTAAAAGTACACTTAAGACCAATTAAAATATAACCAATTCTCTACCACTCTGTTCTAGATCACAAACCTATCAATTCACAACTCAAACAAGTTCCAAATAACCATACAACAAAACCTAAATCATCACTTTTCGACTTAGACCAATATTTTGAAAACTCACCTATTAAAACCTCCATTTAACTTACCACTTAGCCTAGTTCATTTCTCCTCAATATTTAATCAATTTAACACCATCAAACATCTCAACAACAACATTCATCATTAAACTTAAGTTTAACACAAAATCATTCAATGTTCACAATCATCATGTGATCAAACACACTCATACGACAACCATTCACATTATAATCATTCAACATATAATAGCTACACACCCTAATACTATTAATTTATACTTCATAATTCAACATAAAACAAGTACTAGCTTCCATTATCTTAAAGAGAACTACCAAAACTCTACACAGCTCACCAACCTTGCTTTAAGCTCAAGAAATCCTAAAAACACCTACAGAACACAACATTGTGATCAAAGAGAGTCCTTAGAATCTCTAATCATCCAGGAAATAGAAAAGGAATCCAAGAGACACATGTAAGAAGGTACCCCTTGTTGAGATTGACGACTACACAATATCTATATCACTCTAGTTTTTTATGATGACAACACATCTTTAATAACACATATATGTTGTTGTTGTGTTACATGTTCTTATGCTTACTGTTTGGTATATTTGTTGCACATGTTTATGTGTTATATTGCTGTGTGAATGCATACTTATTGAGCTTGTACATGTTACATCATTTCTGGATGCATTGCACATGTTTTAAAGCATTAAATCCACAAGCACTTTTGGGAACTTATAACTGTGACAAAGCTGCAGTAAAGTCGACTCCATTACCAATTGAATCGACTATGCTAAAGTCTTTGTACAGATTTTTAGAATCAGTGCTTTATGAGATTTTGTGAAGGAAAGAATTTCAAAGTGTTTCAACTTGTCGAAGTTGACTGTGTGCGCCACGCATTCGATTGTATTAGTTTTTTGGTTTTGAAATTTTGTTATGCTCATGAACAATAACAACTATATTTTTAAAAGTTAGTTGAGCATTGAATAGTAGGCCAACTGTATTGAATGAGAATTTAATTTGTTTGACTAGATGCTACTAGTTTGACTAAGCTGTTATAACCGTCATAACATAGTCGATTATATTAGTAGCATATTCGACTAAGAGAGCGTATGTTTAACAGAAATTTATAAATAGACTGAACCTAATGTTACTCAGGGACTTTTAATGATCTAACATTTTCAAATTCTGTTTCAGATTGATTTCTCTGGGATTATAGAGCTCTAAGAACTCATCAAGAAGATAGTGGTGATCTTGCTTGAAGGAGATTCAAAGGGAGATTAATTGTGCGCTCACTGTTTAATCACATATCTGCACATTGAGGTGTTTCTGGTTTGATCAAGATTCTTGTTTGGCATCTGTGGTGATTGTTGTTGGTACATGTTATGACTACAGGGGATAGACTCGTGGAATCTGGTTCACTTCGAGGATTGTTCAAAGTGGTTTGGCAGATTGCACGAGAGGGGATATCTTGTTGCAAGTCTTGCTGTGTGGTTTGCTATATTTTGTTTAGAGGGTTAGAGAGGTGTTTTATATTTTTGACATGAAGGTCTTCTATAAAAGCCTTTTGTAAAAACCTTGACCATTATAGTGCATTTGCTTCCTAGTATTGGAAGGACACTGGATGTAGGAATTGAGGCCAAACCAGTATAAAAATCAGTGTTTGATTTCTCTATCCTGCTCTTTTATATTTACTCGACTGTACTATCTGCGTAGTCAACTACGATTTTCCACTACACATAATTTTCATTACTTGCAATTCAAGAAAGTTTTGTAAAGTTTTCTACTTTGTATAAAAGATTGTGAAAAGACTCTGATTTTAAATACTCGCCAATTCACCCCCCCCTCTTGGTGTAAAAAGAAACCTACCTGTTTTCCAACACCCCTATGCATGAACTTAAACTAAAAGCGAAAGAAAAAGAGAGCCGAAACTTACTTGCTTTAGAATAGAAAATGGTCGGTGGATGACGGAGAATGTTTTGTTGTGATCTCCTAAAAGCTTCTTGATCGTCAAACAGATGATCGCGGAGTCAGAATTTGTAGAGAGAAGAAAAAGGGAACTTAGATAAAGAGTTCTAGACAAATGACAAGTGTTTTAGTAAATGAGACGAGTTAATGAAATTTTATTTATATTATTGAATTATTTTAACATTAAAATACTTAGTATCATTATTTTAAAACATCTATCAACTCTAATACTTTATTTTCTAAGTTCTTATAATAAAATTTATAAGTATGCCTATTTTAAATTAATTATTATTTTTTATTTATAATAAAGACTATTTTAGATACTGATAATATTAAATTTATAAATTAATATTTAAATTAGTTACTATTAGTCGATTAAATTTATAAATTATATTTAAATTAGTTACTATAATGACTAACTATTTTTTGTGTTTAAAATTATTTTTTATTTTAAATTTTTTCTTGATACCATCAAATAATTATATTAAATATGAGTTGTTTTGCATAAATGACAGTCGTTTTGTTTACTTCTTTCATTGATCACATTCATACTGAAGATAACACAAAGTTAAATTATTTGTTATATGATTTGGAAAAAGAAAAATCAGAACATATTTACCTTAAGTTGAGAAAAATGCCATTGCTTATCATAGCTTAATATATAAAAATGTTTAGGATTAAATATGTTTTTGTTTTTCTATTATATGGTTTTGGTTTTTGTTCCCTTTCAAAAATTTGATCTATTTTTATCATTCTCCTTTTAGAAAGTCTCATATTTAGTCTTTTAGGACTAACAATGTTGGTTTTTTTTTTCTGACGTGGCTAACAATGTGTAGAATCAAAACTGGAAATTCTAATTTTTCTTTTCAATGTTCTCCATCATGAAATCTTTAACTTAATAAACATGAGCCTTCACCTTAGAAAGCTTGCTTTTATCTTTAGGGTGCTTAAATAACAAGCACAAATCAAACCACATATTGATTGAATTTGTATTATATGGATCAATAGAAGAAGTAGTCATTGAATCTGATGATGTTGGGTCTATAAAAGAGGGGGGTTCGCCTAGGAGACACAAACACCAATGAGATCTTAGCCCAACCACATAAGGGATTGACACCACTCTCTACCCAAAACCTTAAGGCAATGGGTTAATGGGTCTTTCATCTTTATATAGTGCTCTACTTTCTCATTTCTATCTATTGTGGAACTTAGACTCACACTTGGATTCCCAACAAATGAAGGGTAATTGTAGGTGTGCCCGTCGTAGTTGTAGGTGAGTTTATTGTTGGAGGCAGGGAGCTTCTAGAAGTACTGAAAAGCGATAATGTTGAAACTGCCACTGAATTTGGTGTATTCCATAAGAATCACGATATTGCGAGAGACTAACATGTAGACTAGAGATCTTTAGTTTATGTTGTGTCTCATTGTCTTCTCCTAGATATGTTTTATAATGCATACTCTCTCCACCTATACTGATTTCTTTTAATGTTTAATGTCTTTAAAAAAGAAGAAAGATTCGAGTTTTAGCCCCAAATGTTTAATGTCTTTTCTTTTAATTTTAATTATAACTAGAAATAAAATTTAATTCACATATCATATCATTAACCACGTCAAAAAAAGACTAGCATTTTTTTTATTGTAGAAAATTAATTTTAAGACTTTTTAGAAGGAGAAAGATTAAAATTGATCAAATTTTCAAAGACACAATAACTAAAATGGACAAAAACATATTTAATTCAAAATGTTTATGATAATTTAATATATGAAAATGTCATTGTAATGTTGAGAGTATTTGAAAGGTACAAGTTCTACATTTTTTAATTTATCTTTGTACCAAATTATTTTTAAACTGAATAATTGAAAAATATTCTCAAACTGAATAATGGAAAGCATGATATTCATATAAATCCAAATTTTATACACATCATGTGCCTTCCATTATTTACTTTCCATTCATATACCAAGCAAACAAAAATAAATTAAAAAATTCGTCATGACTTTCATTTAGAAACAATTTTTTTATACATAAACAATGTAAACTATGAATTAAAAAATATATAACTTGTTTCTTCTCAACTACCCTTATACTCCAATAGCATTTTTAGATATTAAACTATTATATAGTGTCATTTCTCTAAAATTAAGATAAACACACTGCCTTTTTTTAAAAAAACTATATAACGAGTAATATGGCGAATAATTTAGCTTTGTTTTATGTTGAGTATATATGATCTGTGAAAGAAGGTAGTTTACATTTTATACTTTTATATAATTAAATAATGATATATAATTATGTATAACTCTTACATAACGTTTATCAATACCGTTCTTTTTAGCTAAACTTAATTATATTTGAAGTAGACATGATTTTAACCAACAAAATTCTCTCGTAAAGAAAATTAATATAAAATTATCCTATAAAAAGTTGTTGCATTTTGATTCCTGATTTTAGGTTGACTTGTCTGATAGAACTGTTTTATCTTTTACAATATTAACGTGACATTCGAAGAATTTTTATATCCACTTTATATAAAAGTTAAAAGTTATTTTTTCATGATTAAAATATTTCTAAAGATGAATTATCATACACACTTTATATAAAAGTTAAAAATTTATTTATTTTAATGATTAGAATACCGTAATTATGAAATGCATATAGTTTAAAAATAATACTTTTTAAGAAAAAAGAAGTCATACATTATGAACGAAGCATATTATCTTCGAAATTATATAGTGCCCCTTTTCCATTCAGAATATAAATTTGCATTTGTCTATATTGAAGTGATTTTGAGAAATTGACATGTAGATTGAGATCTGGAGGCAGAAGAAGAAGAAGAATGAATCTATCTAATCGATAGAATCACGATAAAAGTAAACCTAAACACTAGAGTATCTAAAATTTTGATAGAATGACAGAAAAGAAGTTAATTAACACGGTACTGGCTTGAGCCTGAGAGTATAGAACAGTTTACGAGAAAAGGGCGCTTCCACCGTTTACCGTTAGCGTAACGGTCAGCGTGGGCAAGCGATTTCTGCGGCAGCGTCACGAGGTACCAACGCTCCATGCGCCATGAGGATGGACTTGTAGATCTGGATGATGGCTTTGTCGTCGTACTCTTTGGGTTGGGCCCGACCGAAGCCCGCGAAGGAGGTGTCAACGGCTGACAGGGGCCCACCGAAGCCCGAAGCTGAGGCCCCAGCGGTCATGACGCGTGAGTTGGCCAAGCCCAGCATCATCCGCACGTACGCGTCCCTCACCCAAAGGACAACCTTCTTGGGAGAGGGGATTTTTTTTATTCGGATCTTGGGTGCGAGTCTGATCCTCCACCGCCAGAACCGACCCTTCCCGGTTCGGGTGCTTCCCAGCTCAACCCGGTTCCTCCTTCTCCTACCCGACCCGTTTAGTCTCCGGTAGCCTTTCCTCCTCCAATACTCTTTGACGCCCTTGCACACGGTGGCCGTGATACCCTCCATCTTTTTTTTTTTCTCTCTCTCTCTCTCAAAATGCAAATAAAACGGGGTTGGGTGGGTGAGAAATGGAAGAGTGAAGAAAGGAGATAATTAAGTTAGGTGCATGCAGACGAAATAACACATGGCATTGGCATGGATGACACCCGCTGTGTATGCAGTACTGATCTTAGGCTTCCTTAATTTAATAAATAAACAATTTCCCACATTAATATATAAATATATTCATTCATATTATATTCATAGAAGAAGCTGAAGGAGAGAGGTACATTAAATGCGACAGCCACTCTGGTAGCTGAGTTTATCAACAACATCATTTTCCCTAATTAATGTACTTCACCTCGCACGTGCCGAGGTTTCCTATTTTCAGATTTACTTTTCACTCCAGTTAAATTACAAAATTTAATGGTTAAAAAGTTAAATATAAAAGCCAAATTCAGAGAGTGTATTCAAGAACATCTTCTAATAAGTTATTTCGATCAGAAGATGCAAAAAACTTAACTTTCTCGTTTCATTCTTAAAATTTCGAACAAAACAATATCTTGTTCCACTATTGTAAATCAGCGTGTTATGAAGATTTATTGCGACATCTGCATTAATAAGGAATTACTTCGTCGGAAAGATGTATGGCGAATCTTGTAACTTCTAACATTATATATGATTACAAAAATAATTAATTTAATTGTTTTCATTCATATGAAGTAATAAATGGGTGCCATTGATTTTGTTTAAATTGATCTTAATTCAAGATTATAACTCGTTATTCGTAATGTTCTTTTTTTTTAATTAGTTTTTTTAATGTTTATGAAAAGTTAGTTCATATACGATTGGTGTATTAAATATATATCAAGAAATTGATACCGACTCACTTATTACATTGATTCTTGGCGACATAACTAATCAATTAGACAAGGGAAAAAATAATGTATGTCTATGAAGACTGGCTTGGCACTTCCAAAATAATAAAAATGAAAGAAACGGGGTGGATAAATAAATGAAGGTCAACAAGTTCATTTCATTATTTTAAAGTTAATTTCCATGTCATTTTATTACATTCGAAGTTTTCAATTCAGTTTAATTTTGTAAAAGAATACATCGGTTCCATTATTTCGATTAGATATTAATAATATCTTTGTTACGCTATTACTTCCTTAACTAAATTTTCATTAATTTAACAAAATAAATAAAAATTAATATATTTTTTAGAAAACAAACTTTACTGAAAATTTTAAAAATAATGAAAGGATATTGTAACCTATTGATGAAATAAAATAAAATATGGAGTCTGAATAAATTAGTCAGACCAAATAGGATATTAAGTAGTAAATAAAATAAATATGACATTATAAAAATAATGACAATATCTTGGTATAAATTTACTTTATATATTTTACATATTAAACTCGAGCACTTTTGTGAACCAGCATATAAAAAAATAATGAAAAATAAATTTAAAAACTTTTATATTCAAAATATCCTTCATTATAAAGTTTCAAATATCATCTATGATACTGAGGAATTAGTCATTTACAATGACCTCAAATAACAACATATTCAAAGGTCAAATGCAATATAATCTATCTAAAATCCATTTCAAAATATTTTAAATATAAAGGTGTACCTTAACGTGAAAAGATGCAGGATAACAAAGATTAAATTAATGACTTAAGGGTTGTTTCTAGCATGTTATACTAAAAACTAATATCTAACACATTTCAAGTACATCCAATCTACAAAACTTCAGCTCCATCAAAGTGAGCACATTACACAAATAACTATATACTAAAATTGGGTTTCAGTAGTGTCAAACCCTACCTCATTTTTATCATCAAATAGTTTAATCTACATTATTTAAACTATTAATAAAGTACATATATCTCCTAGTAATAAATTACATCTTTAATGTCTCGAATAAAAATTTGGTAAACATATAATCCGTTAAACATTTATAAAAGTTTGATACAAACATTATAATAATTTCAACTCATATATAACTAACGTTAAGCATGTTAATTAGAATAAAGCTCATCCGTTAAATAAGATAAATTCATTAAGTAAATTTAATAAGAGAATTATCATTATTACTTTTGGGTTTGGATTCGTTTCATGAATCTATTAAATCTGTTGAGCAAATCAAAATCCACTAAATGAATAAAAATCCACTTAACAAATCAAGTTTGAAATTAACCTTTACTCTTTGTATAAAATTTGTTGAGTTACGATGCAAAATCAATAATTCTACGAAATTTTACCAAAATCAAATTTAATTCCAAATAACCAAATTATTGATTGTAACGAATTTAAAATATACTAAATATAACTTGTAAAATATAGATGTCATGTGATGACAAATATTTATCAATTTGAACCCAACAACTCAAATTTCAAGTTTTAAGTTAATAACATACAAATAGAAAGTCATCATTCTTAAGCAAATAATAATTATTTGTATTAGTTGCAAATTGCAATAATATATAAATTAGAATAAAGTTCAGAATAATTTTCCTTATTTAAGGATTGCTTAAAGTTGAAACAATAGCAAAAATGAATTATTCCCACTAATCTAGATGCCTACACGTTTATCATTAAATCAATCAAAATAAAAATTTAAAGATAGAGTAACTTGAAATGAAATAATTAAAAGATTTAACTAATATGATCAGTGAATATTCACAAATAAAACGAAAATGTTAAAAATGAAATATTATAGAATAAAAATGAACTCTAAAAATATTATTATTAAATAAAAACATTTTATATTATGTTTCTAGTAAAAAAATATAAAAGTTTATTTTAGAATTTTGAGAGAAAATTAAAAAGGAATTACATAAAAAAGAAATAAAAGAGACACGCAATCAAAATTAACTTCGAAAAAGAAAAAAAAATGAAAAGAGAAAGTTTTTTTCGACCAAATAATAAATTTTATTTCTTTACTATTAATCATTAATTAAAATTTTATTAACATTAAATAATTAAAGATCAAGAAATCGTTTATTACTTAATATATAAAATTTTTTCACAAAAAAATTATTTTAATTACCTAAAATAAGACTTAAAGACATTTATTAAAAAAAGAAAATTAAAATGATTCAAAAAAACCGAGAAAGAAAAAACTGGTCCTATACAAAAATAAATTTTGTTTTTGTTTGGTTCCTAGCTGTGCGTGGTTATACTCAGGAATAGGTGGGGTAGCATGAAAGTTGAATTTGACTTTCTAACTTAAAAAAGTAATAATTAAGGGATAATTGTCGCCTGCAATATTGGTGAGTACAAGCAAATTTTTTGAAAGAGTAAAATTTAATAATACTACGTAAGCTTACATTTTGTATCTTTTTTGTTTTTTTTTTCTTTTTACAAACAGAGTTATAAATATACTATTTTAAAAATTTAATGAGGTATAATAATGTCATATTTTCTTAAACAATTTAAAAGTTTAAATTATCAAGAAAATATCTATGAATAATTTCTTTAATTATTATTGTTCCGGTCGGGATTTCGTCCAAGCTCCCTTGCACAATTTCCTACTCCGAACCGTCCGGTCCTCCGTTACTCCGACTCGGTTAATCACTCTTCCTTGTCCAGCCGTCCGGGTACCTGCTAATGATACTTCGACGTTCAAGTCAGTGTTTAAGTTCCTTTTGCAATAAAGGTAGAGATAGAGAGAGAAAGAGAAAAATAAATGAGCATTCAATGTGTCCCTACCTCTTACTTTTGACTCCTATTTATAGTTTTCCTCATGGACCGATGATTAGTGGGGACTTAATCACGGCCCAACCACAGGCCTGTTAAGATTAATTTTGGCTTTACCTTAATCTCGAATGCTTAATAACCTAACTCGGAAACCTTACTGGCCGTCGAGATCGGCCATGATTTCTGACAGTCACGCACATGCTATTAGTGAAGGCTCCCCACTTCGGTCATACGTTTTGCCTTGATTTCTTCTGATTGGTTCCGGTCGCCGCAACCGGGTGGTATGATGGTCGCCTTTTCCTCACCAGGCCGTCCGTCCTACCCCTTACAATACAATTATTAACATATTTCCAAACGAAAATATTTATATTTGAAGTATAAAATGGTAATAACATGAATTTATTTATTTTGTGATTAGCTATTTAATTTAAGGATAACAATATAAAATTAACTTTAAAGTTATCATGGATACACTACGTTAATGATAAGAACATTCTCACTTTTACACGTACAAGAAATAATGAAATAAGTATATATAACTATTTCAAGTTAGTATGGATACACTGCGTGTCACTCTAATAGTGTGTTTGCCATCTTTTTAACTTAAAATAATGAAATGAATTTGAAAACATTAGGTCCACAAAAAGCGATGGAACACGAATTAAACTGTAAACCGTGTGATGAGATATAAAATATGATGTAAGACGTAGCAGTTGGTATAGCAGGAAGGAATGAGATAATGGAAACGACACACACCGAAAGGATTTGATATTGATGTTGTTTTATTATGGGACGACAATTCTGTTGGTGACATTATTTGTCATTGATTGTGTTGAAGCACAGAGATTGGTTATTTTCAGGTAGCTTAACATCAATTCGATAATAATGTGAATTGTGTCACCACGTTAGGTATAATTTAAATTATATTGGTATGTCAATAGTTTAACGTCAACCACTAAGTGCAGTCTATGGTGATAGCTAAAGGAAGAATTTTGTGACGTTGGAGTGCAACTCAAGTAAGGTAAGAATTACAACCACACATTGGCAGAAAATAACACACTAGTCATTATATGATGGCAAACGCTTTAGTTATGATTAAAAAGATTTAAGAAGGTTGGACTGAGCATATCTAAGTTCATGTTCATTTAGGTTAAAGAAAATGTGAAGATTAAGTTTATGATTTTGTTTGTAAACATTACAATAGTAATATTTTGAAATTTATATTAAAAGTTTAGTGGTATAGAATTTTATTTACATTATAGTTTGAGTTTAGGTTTAATAGTCTAGTTTAGACTAAGAAAGAAGATGAACCTAGTTTTGGATCAATGAGTGTGTTGTATAGATTAGGATTTTTTAAATCCTAATTTGACACAAACTTGAAACAAGTTTTATCGTATGTACGTGCGAAGATGAGATAAATGTGAGTGTTTAGGTGACAAGTCATGATTTTTTTTGGCTCCATTTTTTAAAGACTAATTTGAATTCAATTTTGACTCTTTTTGGAGATCATTCTAAGGTTAGCTTGACCTATAAATAAAGGCATTTGTAAAATTCAACCTGAATTTGAGTAAAGAAATTTTGCCTATTATGTGTACAACTCTCTTGTTTAAGCTTACCTTAAAGTATAATTCTTTCTAGACTAGTCTGACTTTCATTCCTAGAAATTGACATCACCTCTCTTTAGGAATCCTTACCATAACCAAACCAAAACCTCACTTCTTCTTCATTTCATTGCTTTTGCATCATCACCCATCCATCGAGATTCCATACATCAACTAAGTCTTTAAAGAGCTAGGAGGAAGGCCATCACTTGGTATCTAGAGCCATGGTTGCTCGCAATTTTCGTGTTGTTTACATCTTGTTCTTCATATATTAATGTTGTTTGACTAATTAGATTACGTTCTTATGTATTCTTACTCAGTTCAAATCTTTTAGTTCAACTTGAACCTTCATTTGTGTGTTGTAGGTGCTCTATTTTGTACTACCATATGTGATTTGTGTTTTTCTTCACTCTTTTTGGTGCATTTGTTGTATTTTTTATTTTAGGATCCATATGTTGTAATTAGAATTTTTAGTCCTTGCATGTTCTAAATTTTATGTCTAACTATTTAAATTTTCTTAAAATTTGATGTCTTCTTACTTTAGTGTTATGTGCATCTTGTCCTTTTTTCTTTTTGAATTGACTGTTTTTTTTAATTGTTCCCTTTTTAAGAAATCAGATTTACCACACTTTTAGTAAAATCAAATTGACCACAAGATTTAACAATGTTTCAAACACTTTTAGATGAGTTATAATAAGTCTTCTTCCTTTATAAAACTCATAAGGGTTTTTCTTTAATAGGCCTAATCAACACAATTTACAAAATAGCTAGTTATGTTGACAATATCAGTCTAAAAGTATTTTTGCAATATAGTTTCATTCAACATAGTTCTAGTTTGTTCCTTAAGTGATCTATTATTCTTCTCAACCACACCATTTTGTTGAGGAGTTCTATAGGCAAAAAAATTGTGTTTTATACCATGCTTTTCATAAAATTTTTCAAACATTTCATTTTGAAACTCTCCCATAATCACTTTTGATAGAAATTTTTTTACAATTCTTTCCATTTTCTAAAACCTTGGTAAGCCTTTTAAAGAATGATAAGTATCATTTTTGGATGCTAAAATCAATGTTCATGTGTACCTAGAAAAATCAATATATGACTAATTCATAAAGGTTTTCACCAAGAATCATAGTTCCTGAAGGTCTAGATAGATCAATGTGAAGCAATTCTAAAGGTCTATTGGTTAAAACACAATTCTTAGACTTAAAAGAAACCTTAGTTTCTTCTCCATTTCAACATGCTTCACATACTTTGTTCTTTACAAATTTGAGTTGAGATATACCTTCAACCAATGATTTTCTTTTTAACCTAGTTTAAATTATGCATGTGTATGAGACAAATTCTTCCATGCCATAACCATGTATCATATTCTCTTTTAAGAAAACAATATATGTTATTTAATAAATGATGCATATCAAGCAAGTACATATTGTTAATCTTTTTTCCTATTAACACAACATTACCAGATACATCAAAGATGATGAAGTTTTTGTGGGAAAACACTAGAAAGAGGTTTAAATAGTGTTTTCATAACTTTTTTCATGGCTAATAATCTGATTATATAAATGATACTCTTGAGCTAGTTGTCCTTAACTTCATAAATGTTATTTTGTTGTATACGTTTACAGAACTGGCTTTAATTCATTCTCCTAGGGTTTGGTGAGGAATGAAACTTTTGTAAGATTAACATATGTTGAATGTGTGTAATAAGACATTGCTTTTCACATGATATGACTGGTTGTAACATAGACTGTAACACACAAGCGTTTTATACTGGTTCACTAAAACAGAGCTACGTCCAATTCTCCTCTAAGATAACTTAAGGTTTCATTAAATATTCAATGAAGTACATTTAATATTCTAACCACTCTTGGTATCCCTAGTCACACCAAGTAACCATTGTTACGACTAGTTGAGTTTCACCCACTCTTGGTTGTATAGTTTTCTTCACCACTCTTGGTATCCCTAGAAGCTCTTGGTAACCACTTGATACTACGTCTAGTTGAGTTTAACCCACTTATGGTTGTCGTTGTCCACCAATAACCACCTGTTATTATGACCTTGTTTGAGTTTCACCAACTCCTAGCAACGTAGTATTCTTCATCACTCTTGGTATCCCTACACACTCCTTGTATCCACCTGATACATCATCTAGTTGAGTTTAACCCAC
Source organism: Vigna radiata var. radiata (assembly GCF_000741045.1). Taxonomy (NCBI): domain Eukaryota; kingdom Viridiplantae; phylum Streptophyta; class Magnoliopsida; order Fabales; family Fabaceae; genus Vigna; species Vigna radiata. Next base: position 28,497,215 of record NC_028358.1, read on the forward strand.
TCCTGGTTGTTGTTGTCCACCAATAACCACCTGCTACTGTGATCGTGACTAAGTTGCACTCACTCTTGGTTGTGCAATATATATTCTTCACCACTCTTGGTATTCCCAGACACTCCTAATATCCACCTGATACATCGTCTAGTTGAGTTTAACCCACTCTTGGTTGTCCTTTTCAACCTGGTAACCCATGTTTCCATGACTTTGACTAAGTTTCACTCACTCATGGTTGTGCATTATTCTTCACCACTCCTCGTATCCCTAGTCAACAAATAACACCCGTTACCCTGACTGGTTGACTTTCACTCACTCTTGGTTTTCACTAGACAATATTGGTATCAACTTGATACGTTGCCTAGTAATCCTTAACTCACCTGAGTTAATCAATGAGTGTTTGAAATTTCTTTCGAAAGTTTAATGAATCTGATTGCTTACAAGTCAGTAAACGATTACTCTCAAAGAGAGGATATATGTTCAATACAATATAATTTACAAACTCTAACAATTTTTTTCTTTTCCCTCTTCTTAGAATGGTAAACTTATACATCAGTGAAGTCTGAGAGTAATTCTTTTTTCTTTCAGGTGTTCCTCTCTATCTCTTTTTTTCTTCCTTTCTACTTAGAGTAGTAAGCATGTATAGTAATGAAGCTTGAGAGTAATTCTTCTTTCGAGCTCTTCTCTTTTTCTCTTTTCTTGTTTAAGAGGATTTGACTCTAATGCCTCAGAGAGAGATCTTGATTCTTCAATGGGAATGATTTTTTTTTACTCCTTAACTCCTCATCATTTTTCTTCTTCTTCTTTTATCTTCTATTTATACACCTTTGATAATATAGCAGGTGGACGATGTTTATCCTTGAGATTTGGTGATAATGTAGTCGTTGGACGAAGCTTGTCCTTATGATTTGACTTTTCATAGCTTTTATCTTAGATGACAGTCATAGGTTGATGTCTTCTTGTCAGACCAAACTTATTTATATGAACTTTATTAATAGCATATTAGACTATTCATTTGGCACAACTTTTGATGAATAAAACATTTCGTTAATGTCTTCTTCTTTCTAATGTTCATTTTTGACTTACATTTGAATATAACAGATGAATGCTTATAGTAGATATCCTACATAATGTAGAGTAGATATATACACAGTATATGTGTCCTTTTACCTATTTACCTTGTTGCTTTTAAACATTGAGCATTTAATGACATTCAATGCTAGTTTAGAACAATTAAGGTTTCTATGTTTTCTACCATTTTGTCAGGATTTGATTGTTTGAGTTTTCTAGTGAGAATACTAAATGTTTCATGAGAGTTTCATCATTAAACGAGAGCGTTATGTGGTATCGTTTAGCCTATAAGAGGTTTTTTCTTATTTAGTGTTTGTTTAGTATATACTTGTTATTTTAAAGAGTATATTTAGTTTAATGTCTTTTATCATTTGTTTTAGGGAAAGTTTTGTTCTTTTGATGTGTTTACCAAACTCATCACCGTTTAGGTTTTTCTAACTGATGTGTTTAGCACGATGTTTTCCATCACATTGTTTGAGACATTTTAGCATGTCTTCATCATTTGACACTTTTTCCAACTATGACATATTGAGAGAATATTAACGTCTAGTTGTGTAAAACTCTTTTTGACTCATTTAGTTGTACGCCTTATTTAGCAAGATTCTCCTTTGATATGACTTTTTTCTTTTTGAGATGTTAACTTCTTTTCAATCCTTCTATTTTTTTTACTATGCCTAAAATTACTTGGTTCCTTGTTTATTGAGACTTGTCTAATGTTTATTTTTAAAATACAATGACTCAATTTCTCACACCAAGAGGGGGTGAATTAGTGAATTGTAAAAACAAAGTCTTTTAAAATCTTTTTCACAAAAGATGGTGCCTTTAAAGCTTTCTTGAAATATAAGGTAAAAGACTTTTTAATGCAGCGAAAACTCAATCAAATGAATACAAAATGAAGTCGATTAAACGTAAAAGAGTAGGAATCAAAAGATTCAAACACTGCATTTTTATACTAGTTCGACCAACCTACCTACATCTAGTGTCCTTCCAACCACAGGAAGCAAATGCACTATAATGATCAAGGTTTTTACAACAAGGTTTCTACAGAAGACCTCATGTCAAAAATGTAAAACACCTCTCTAACCCTCTAATCAAAATATAGGCAATACAACAACTAGAACTACGACAAGAATCCCCTCTCCTGCTATCTAAACCCTTTGAGACATTCTAAAAGTCAAGAACGTCGCACACTCTTCTTCCTGTAATCTCAACAGGGAACCTCAATCCAATCTTCAAAAGATTGTAGACTCTGATCTTGTAGTTACACCCAAATGTGCATAGTTGATCAGCCTTTGAAAACACAGCAAACTTGCTCTTCAATAAATCACAAGTAGATGATCACCATGGTCACTTCTTGTTTCTTGGAGCTTACTCCTTCTGTAAGATTACACTTTCTGCAAAAGATATCACAAACTGTTAGATTCACAAAAGTTCTTACAAAATTCAAATTCTCATCAATTTATAGAATAACTCATGACAAACGCATTGTAATCGAATAAGCTACTAATGCAATCGAATATAACAATTCTGTTATAACAGTTAGTAGTAATCACAACAATTAATTGAATTCGCATTTAATGCAGTTAAATATCATTTAATGCTTGGTCAACATATTTAAAAATATGACCATTAGATAGTTATGTCAAGCATTAACAGAATTTCAAAACAATAACAGACTTAGTCGAATATGGCACACATGTAATCGACTATGTAATAGTGTTAATCATAGTTTTGACAAATTTTCTCTTTGAAAAATCTCACAGCACACTTTGAAAATAGTTTGTGCAAAGACGCGAGTTTTAATCGACTCACCCCATAATGAAATCGACTTAAAACTGTTGTTTTGCCACACAATTAAAGTTCAACAAAAGTGCTTGTGGTTTTCCTTTTCCAAAAACATGTGTCAAGCATTCACATATAATAAAATCACATATATAACACAGTGAAACGCAATATCAACACAATAACAACACAATCATGTTCTCATATATTCTCAAACAACAAGTAACACATAGTACACATGTGTTATTAATTATGCATTTTGTCATCATCAAAAACTCAGACATTGTTCAGATTGTTAGTTCAGTCAAACATGTGCTCTCCCTTTCAAAAATCTCAACATTTATATTTCCTAGAGAAGTCGTTTAAGGATGCTTCTTACAAAACCCTTTTTTCCTAGTAGTTTTCTTTAATCCTTGTTTACCTATTTGTGTTATAGTTTTTCTTGTCGAAACGTTCTTTGGATTCCTAGTGTTTTATTATTTACATTTGTGAACTATATTTTTTTATGTCTTTTTTGTTTTATTTTATTTCTTTCATTTGTTGTCATCTTTTGAGTATCAATTTTTCTAATATATTTGTTCTGTGGACACATTATATTCTATACTTAGTGTTCCAACGCAACATTTAGTGTTTTGACTATTGTGAACTTCTTCTTGGTTTGTATTTCTCTATTTTTACTGTTTACAATCTAAGACTATATTCAAGACTACTTCGTTCAGTGTTATTTGTTTAAACTTTAAAATGAAAGATGCTATAGACGAGTTTATCTTGTCTCAATAAATGAGAAAATGATTAGATTCAGACACTACTTTATATCCCATATCACAAAGTTGACTTATACTTATCATATTATGCTTTAATCCCTTAACTAAGAGAGCATTCTTCATGTTGAATGAAGATCCGTTGTTTATTGTTCCTATTCTCAAAATTTTCCCTTTATTATTATCTCTATAAGTTACAAAACTTTCATTCTTTAAGGTCAATTTTGCAAATTTTCTTTCATCACCAATGTCAAAAAATGAAAAAGTCAACGTTAAAAATGACCGGTGTCATTTTTGTAAATAAAATTTCAATTAAGACATCAGATTTAAATTTTGTTGACGTTGATTGGTTGTAAGACGTCATATATTGACAAGTCCGACGTCATATTGGGTAAATTTCATGAAAATCGTTGGGGCGAAGGTGAAAATGTACTTACGTATGACGTTGAATACCCTAGTTTCTGACGTCAAAATGTTATAAGACGTCGAATATTGACAAATCTGACGTTATACATTTGTGAGTTGAATAAAAATTTGGGTAGGAAGTTGAAAATTCATTCAATTTATCTTAGCGCGAGACCCTCTTCGCTACTTAAACTTTTTTCGAACAAACCTTGGCGACCAACACATGTAATATTTCTTTCATTTTATACAAATACATGTTAATTAACTATTTTAACTATGATTTTCATTTGTTTTGACCGACTGTTTTTGTGTTCTCCTTCATAGGTGTGTTCTTTTTTCTCTCACTAACGACAACACTTTATTCCGATGAATCCAGCTTCAAGAAGGTTAGTTTTCATTTTTGTTTTCAAGAACTTATTTGTTGTATTGTTGAACTTATTTGTTGCATTATTGAACTTGTTCGTTGTTTATACTACATTACACGTTATACATCCAAGCTTTAAGGTAAAACTAAGAGTATATTCAAAACAACTCCAAATGACTTGAAAATTTGTTCAAAGCACCAAAATATCATGGGAAGCTCCTACAAAAAAATTTAAATCAAAACTCAAAGTCCAAGTATGTGAAATATTTTTGCAAAGTTTGGAAAAAATAAATTGACAAAAAATAGAAAACGACATTTTCTTGAAAGTTTAGAAGGAAAACTCAACCTCGCGAGCTACCACGTGATTGAAATTTTTTTTCTACCCCAAATCCATATATAATAATAGCTAATCGGCCATCTGGAGTAAATGTTATGATCGTTTAAAGATCTATCACAATTAACTTTCCAATTTTTATACTTCACAAAGACCCAAAGTAAGACCCATAAGTGATGGAGGACCATCCAAGATCAACATAGGTCCTTTAACAAGAGCTATGTCCAAGAGAATCCAAGAGGAGGAGGGAGCACTCACTACTTTACTCTTATGGAGTATTAGTTACTAAAACCTCTTTCTCTTTGCTAAATAAATTTTACTTTGTTTTGTAGGTTCTTAATAAAGAGGAGAAACCATGTACATACAAATAAGGAAGGCTACCAAGGATGCAAATCAAGAAAACCAAAAAGGAAGCAGGCGGCGCTCCAGCGCCCCCTAAAAGGGTACCCAGGCGCCAGAAACCCAGGATCATCTTCTTCACACAAATTGCTGACATGGCAGGCTGTACCTTGGCTTCCAAGTTTCCCAGACTGTGTAGCTTCCTTAGCAAGCTTCTTTTACACTTAGAATAGCTTCCTTAGCACGTTTTGGAGTCACTCCTTCATCTATAAAAGGAAGTCGCCTTACATTGTAAAAGCTAATTTTGAAACTTAATGAAATGCTATTGAGATTTCTCCAGAATCATTTTTCAGAGTTCAAACACTTGTGCCTCTTCTGCACCCTTTCCTCTAGCTTCCTTCCCTCTTAGATGGCTTTCGGAGCTTGAGATTCCTTGATTCATCCTCACACCTTCATTGAAGCATCCATCAAACACTTACCGTGCCACACTCTACACCTTCATTTCGCTGCCACCTCTGGTTTTGGGAGCTGCTCGTGATTGATTTGCAAGGAAGCTTCCATCAATAAGGAGTGATATAAAGAAATCCAACTAAAACCAATAACCATAGCTATCAAAACCAAAAATCACAAGTTAATACTACTATTGTCGTAGCTTTTGTGCTTTTGCTCATAGTTCATAGTTCATGCTATATAAAATACGAAAAACAAGATTCATTTGTTGTTTTACTACTTTTCAAGTCTCGTAGAGTTGTAAGCATGGATCACAATTAATTAAAAAAATAAAAAAAGTTGACTAACATCGAACAATGGCAAAAACAAACATTAATTGATTTTGAATTTTTTAAATTCGGCATCAATTTAACATCTTCCGATATGATGTCGATACTTTTTAGACGTTAAAGGCCAAAAAGCACAGGTTGAATTCAACTGATTTTCACAATAACAGGTTAATTTTAGTAAATCAGGTCTAGGTTTCCAAAATCCTCTTTGGACCAAGTGGCAAGGGTTCACTTAGGTGAACTCTTCCATCACCGACTCAATGTTTCTTTGGCAGGACCTACTTGGATGAACTCTTCCTTCACTAATTTATTTGGATTGATGGGCAAGGGTTTTATACATAACTCTTCTTTCACCACCTCGACGTACGATGGGCAAGGGCTCACTTAATTGAACTCATCCTTCACTGATTTAATGGTGCGGTAGGGGTTCACTTGGGTGAACTCTTCCTTCACCAACTCGGCAAGTTGTTGGTACGAGTTCATCTTGGTGAACTCTTCCTTCACCGACCTATTAAGACTTGACTCAAGCTATGCTTGCACACCATTTTATAAACAAGACTTTATTGCATTTTTTGTAAGGAAAATGACATAAGATTTGAACAATATTTAACTAAAATAAAAATTCAAGTGATAAGTGTTCCAAGTAATTGAGAAAACCTTTCTGCTCGGATGTTCTAGTTGATATGCCCTGTTTTTCAAATCTTTAATAATTCTAAACGGCCTTTCCTAATTAGGTCAACGCTTTCCATGTGCCAACTTTTTTCACGCTTCACAAGTCTTCCTCCACACCAGGTCTCCTTCGTTGAAGCTCATCGACCGAACCTTGGTGTTGCTTCTTTTCTTTCCTGTGGAATGTCTAACTCCACTCTAATTTTTGTATCATTGAGGTCCATGTCCTAGACTTGTCTTTTGAGTGAAGGCTCGTTGACCTCCATATGCAGCATGGTGTCAGTATCATACGTGAATTTGAAGGGTGTTTCCTAAGTGGTGTCATGCGGTGATTATCGATAAGGCCACCAGACCTTAGAAAACTTGTCAACCTAGGGTCCTTTCGCTTCTCCCAAGCTTTGCTTGAGCTCGACTATTGTGGTTTTGTTGACTATCTTAGCTTTGTGGTTCGTTTAGGGATGCTTCAATAAGTTGGTGACATGTTTAATGCCATAGTTCTTGTAAAGCTCAGCACACTTCTTGTCAATGAACTCTTGGTTGTTTATGTACTTGTTGAGCCGTGATAGTTGCTAATGGTTCTGCCTCCACCCAATTGGTGAAGAGGTCAATGACGACCAATAGGAACTTTTTCTAAGCTTGACCAACCAAAAAGTGACAACCAAGTCATCCTCCCACTAGGTGAAGGACCAAGGGAAGGATTATTGTGCAACTTGGATGGTGAAACTTTGACGTTGTTTTCATAATCCTAACAGCTCTTGTCTTTTTGAAAAAAATACTTTGCAGTCCTCCTCCATGGTCGGCTAGTAGTACCCTACTCGTAAGGCTCTCACCTTAAGTATTCGTCGTCCATTGTGGGGACCGCACACGTCATTGTATAGCTCATTCATCACGTACTGAGTCTCTTCTTCTGAGAGGCACTTCAATAGGGGGTAAAGAACTCTTTTCTCTACAGATCTTCCCTAATGAAGACAAATCGGGTAATCTTCTTAGCATTAGTCGAGCTGATGGCTTCACCTATATTCAATTTCCTTATCAAGACTTTGACGTCCTCCCTTCAACCCTTTCATTTGGCTACTGTTGTGGACATGTGATCCACCGTTGGTTTCATTAAGATTTTCTTTATGGTTGTTGGCAGTTACCCCTTCTCGAGTGGACATGTGGTCCACTGTTGGTTTCGTCACTTGTAATCTTAGACGATGTATTTATTTGTGCATTATTTACTCGAGTGATGTGCTTTATATTTATAGCTTCAAAGCCCTTAATCAACTTTATAGTTTTGTGGAAATGATCTGGATTGTTTCATTGATATGCTTGACCACCAGCTACAAGTCCGTCTGACAATCTACTTGACGTGCTCCCACTTCCTTAGCCAAGGTGAAACCTGCAACTAAGGCTTCATACTCGGCCTAGTTATTAGAAACTTTAAACTTTGAACACTAACGAGTGTTTAATGACTATATCGTTTGTCCCTTCTAGTACAATACTAAGTCATTCGCCCTTCTTGTCCACACACACTTTCCATGTTGGATCTGGGTGGTTGTCTTGTCTTGGAAGCTTAGGAACAAACTCTTCGATCGAGTCGTGCGCTCTAAAATCTTTACAATAATATGGTGTGAGTAGCATTAGCACCACCTTCTCAATTTGATGATAACATATCTCGATATCTTGCAAAACCTAGCTAACAAAATAAATTAGTTATGCCTAGGGGCTACTTAGATCAACGTTGCACTTATTGCTTAATCTCAAACGGCCAAGTAGAGTTGTAACTCGTTTCCTGCGACTAGTCATGCCATGACGAGTCCGTTGGTCAGGATAGTCTTTATTTCTATGAATACGATTTTACTATTTTCTTGACCAACTTGGAGATGAATCGGGAGAGTAAAGTCCAACGACCCACTAATCTCTATAACTCTTCTAAATTTTGTGAACTTCTCATCTTCAAAATGATTGTGCACACATATCATCAAGTATTCGAATTAAGACCTTATTTTTATCTTTTAAAATAATTGAGGTTATGTTAAAATATAATTTTACTTTTTTTTATTCTTTTTCAAAGGTAATTGTAAGTAAAACATTTTTAATTAAATTCTATTGAGATTTCTATTATCTTAAAAAGTTTAAATTTTAATATAAATATATATTATAATTCACGTTTTTAAGAATGAAAATTATTTTAATAATCTAGCTAAATTTCATTTGAAAATTAAACTTATTTTAAACATATATAAAACTTAAATATAATTACTTAAATTTATAAAATAAAATATTTATTTTAAATTTTAGTTATGTTTTTATAAACTTAAATATATATTATAAATAAATTTACTTTTTTAAAAATCCCGTGACAGGTACAGATACTACTAGTTACTTCTATAAACCTTGTTTCCTTAATTTGATCAAAATACTCCATAACAATACCTTGTTGCTAATTAGCTATTACTGCTGGCAGCAGCATGAAGGCTTAGCTAGTGATCGAGTTTGTTGAGCTACATATACTGTTTTGTGACTTGCACCATAAATTATCCTTTGATGGCATTTGTAGTCCTATTCTACTTCTAAGAGAGTTGAAGCTACAAGACAACGTGTGTTAGCCTAACATTTCCATGGAGTGAATTGACTCCAACGTTGTTTTAAACCAAAATCCAAACACAAGGATAGAGACATGGTTATGTTTACCATTTTCTGCATCATCCCAAACAACCACGATGATTAGGCTACTTTGCCATAACAAATACACATATAAAGTAAGGCTGAGAAAATTAGTAAACACCTGCAGAAAGTAAGGAGCATATCATTATCCAAATATTCAATGTTAGACAACTAAAGCAGTCCGCTTCTAACATCTCAAAAAGCTGGTCACTCAAAAGACAAAAGTGTGACAGACAAGTCATAAGGTTTATTGTTGGGGTGTGGCAAGAAAAAACACAGGAAAATAAATATCTTGGGACATGTTTGCTGATCCCTTATGTCCTTGTACTAACAGAGGAAGACAATTCAAAATTGATTACCATGTAAACCGAGATCGTTACAGCCAATTTCAGGAACATATTTCTATGTTAAAACTGAAATAATCGCAAACAGAAAAGAAAATGAGGATAGCTAAAGCCTTAAATTAAACTAGCACATTGCGTTCGTCAACAATCATAAGCTGATCATGACAACAATCCACTGCAAGGCAAAAAAAAAAAAAAAAAAAAACAAATATCTAACACACGATCCAAGCATTGTATGCACAAAAATGTTTTGAACAGGAATGTCTGCCACAAACAAGCACAAAAAGTGGTTTCATTTCCTAGTTTTCCTGTTGGGCCTGGAGGGTTTGGGAGTGCCCTTGCGTTTGGCAGGTGTTAAATTGGGCTTCTTCTTCATGACCTCGGGAGTCTTCACCTGACTCAAACGTTTCACTTTACCTCCTCCAGAGGCTGCCGCCGCCGCCACATATTTCTTCGCGCTGGGGGCTTTCTTCTTCTTCAGAGCTTCGGGCGTCTTCACCTGACTCAGCCTCTTCTTCTTCTCAGTCAGCTTCTTCTCTTTCGGAGCGGTTTTGGGTTTCTCAGTGTGTGGAGAAGAAAGTTTGTAGGAGTTCTTGACCTTGTAGAGCTTCTCCGATTTGACCAAACTTTTCAACTGAACGGAGAGAAGTTTCCGGAAGTTGGGAGGAAGCACTTTGCTGTGCTTGTCCTCGACGAACTTGGCTATCGCCGGCTGACTCGAACCCGTGCGTTCCTTCAACGACGTTATTGCGTCGGCGATCATCTGAAAGAAAACCGCAACAAAATGAAAACGCTTTTATTAAAATCCAGAATAGGAGAGAGGGTGATACCTGGAAGTAAGGAGGGTGGAGAGCGACGGTCGACTTGTTCTTCGCATTAGCTTTTGCCATTTTATTTTTTTTGGTCGTTGTGTGTGTGAGAGGAGAACTAAACATGTTACTATGTAAAAAGGATGAAGTAAAGATAAGGGTGTTACTGTTTTGAAACTGGTTGAGTTGGGAGTTCGAACTCGAAGCGGTGGAAAGATGACATTAACTGCTACGTGTCAGTGCCGGAAAAAATTCTTAGTTTGAATTTCAATTTTCAATCAGAATTTGGCGGCTTACCATTGTTGGTACCACTGGGCCGCCAAAGAAATAAAAACAACATTAAAGTGGGCTGTGGGCCGTTGGCCGTTTGTTTTCCCGAGATTTTGTGGAAGGGTGTTGCTCCCTCCACTCCCACTTTTGCTCACTCCACCTTCTCAACTTTTTGAAAAAAAATTTTAATTACAAAAATAACTTTTTTTACCTTTTAACTCTGTTTAATTACTTTAATTCTAAATTTCTACCATTTTCACTCATGTCGTAGGCGTTTTGCTCGGCTCATCTTTCAAAGGCATCATCAACTGTACCAACAGTTACGCCGGCTTGATATGTTCTTTTCTCTTTCTATTACGGCATTCCTTTACTAAATAGTTGTTGGAGTTATTGTCAGGATTTTTGCCCACCCATATCTAACTTCTCCAACATTACTACCAATTTCCTTCAGTCACAGATGATAGCAGAGCGTCCTGTCCTGTCCTATCTATTTATAAACCTTCTCCCACACTTCTCATTGTGCCCCAATCTAACTCTCTTTCTCAAAAACCCAACACAACTCAAATGGATCGAAAAAGCTTCCTCTCTCTTGCACTCATCGTCGTTGTCGTCGAAGGCCAGTCTCCATCGACGGCGCCACCACGACCCCTCTGGCCGCCACTACCACTCCCTCTGCATCCCCAGTCACCACCCCTTCTAAGCCTAAATCATCGGTGTCGGTTGCTTCCCCCGCATCATCTCCCACTACTTTGCCTCCATCTAAAACCGCTACACCAGCTCCAGCGACCAACCCCCCGGTCGTCATACCACCGGTTGCTAGAACTCCTGCAGCCACACCCCCGGTTGCTACACCTCTTGCAGCCACACCTCTTGTAGCCACACCTCCACTAGCCATGGTGAGAGAACTTGTCGCGGGAAGAGAGAAGTTTGGCGTATTTGAGAAGGCTGTCGTGGTTGTCGACTCTAGGACCGATGGTGAAGACAGCGGGGAGAATGAAAGGGAGCTTCTCTATGCTCATGGCTTGAACCTCGAAAGTGTAGTTCACAGGAGAGAGGTCGAAGACGCTGCATGACTGATATGGGAGAATCCATGTTTTTTTTGCAAGCTTTATGCCTCTGATTCCAACATTAAACGGATGTCAGCACGTATCACTTTATGTCATTTTTTTTCCTGGATTAAAAATTGTTAGCGAATGTCCACATCTGTTTAAGGTGAAACAAATGTCAACATTCGTTTAAGGTGAAATGGATGTCAACATCTGTTTAAGGCGAAAGGTGAAACGGATGTCAACATCCGTTTAACGGAAAACGGATTTGTTTAAAATAAAACAAATGTTAATATCTATTTAAGATTTACACATTAATTTAGGATTGATTATTGAGTCCGAACTCTGGCACCATTGAAACAATTCCTTTCACCACTTGTAACCTCTCATTCATCACACTCTTACACCATAATGAAAGAAAGAGAGGAGAAAGAATTCAAATGTTAAAAAAGAAGAAGAGGTGCGTAGGGGATTGAAGTGAAAAGAAGATAAAAAATATTAACCTAAAGTAAAATTTTACTCAAGGATAAAATAGGAATAAGAGATGGAGGGAGAGGTAAAAGAGGAATGGGGACATGGAGGGAGCAAGAGTGGTGGTGGAGGGAGCAACGCCCTTTGTGGAACTTGTAACTACTTTCACCTCGTGCTGATAAAGTGAGGGTCACTCGCTCCACTACCACATGTTTGCATTTTTTTTATTGATATTTATTTGATATTTAACGGATCTTCACATCCATTAGCGTAAACCAAGATCCATCCATCAAGACATCTCCCATATTCGTTTGGTCTTCCAACCATTTTAACAAATTTTAAACAAATTATATAATTATAATTAATATAAAAAATTCCAAAAATCTAAAAATATATATCACAACAAAAATTTATACAAAAAATAAAATTAATTAACTAAAAAAAAAGAAGTCGAACGCGAAGCCGGATATGTGAGATTTGTTGGACCTTCAACGGATCTTGACATCCGTCGATAGATTTTGAGATTTGTTGAAGACTCAAAGGATCTCGCATATTCGTTTCGGCCTTTCGTGGTTCTCTTCTTTTTTTGTACACAAAAAACGTAACACCAACTAACTTTTCGGGGACCAAATGAACCAGTAACACCACGAAACGAAGCACACCCGCACCGAAATGAAAAAGACAGAAGGAAGCAAATGGAAAGAAACAGAAAAACAGGAAAGAAAGAAATATGGTAGGAGAAGAAACAAATATGAAATTAAGTAGTAAGAGAAACGAAAATGATAGGAGAAAGTAAGGAAGTGAGAGTGGAGTAAGGGTGGGACGGCTGAGTGAAAATGAGAGGGAGAGAATTAGAGTTTTAAAAAAAAAGAAAGTAAAAAAAAGTAAAATAGATAAATAGTAAAAGTAAAAAAAATAATTTTGTAATAAAAAAAAATTATGGAATTGTAAGGAACAGTTGGAGTGATGAACGGAGTAACCCTCTATAATAAAGTGCAAGCAATCTACTATTTTTCGAATATATACCGTCTCTTTCTTTTGGATTTTATCTTTTTACTTAATTTTTTTTTCATGCTTTATCTTTTATATTTTTATATATTATTTTAGATTAATATAATACACAATTTAGTACACAATTTAAATTAATATATTTTTTACTGTTTCAAAATATAAAATTGTAACTGCTATTATACAATCGACTAATATTTCAATTAAAAATACCATGGTTCAAATTACGTTGTAAATTAAATCTTGAAATTAATTGAAAGTTTGTGAAATTCACATTCATTATTTTTGTAGTTCGAACGTTAATTGAGTTTTATATTTTTATTTTACGTAAATCATTTTAGTGAGATAAGTTTTGTATAATGTTGAGATAGATTTTAAAACATGGTCCAAAATAGAAAATGATAATGGTTTTGACGACGAATTCAAAAAATAAATAAAAGATCAGAATATATTACAGAAAATAAATAATAATAAAATGTAATAAAAATAAAAGGCCAGAGATATATTAGGTATTTTTTTTAACCTTGTAAATAGGAATGACAACATCTTGTATGGATAATGCCTATTTGTAACCCATTAATATTTAAAAAATTAAAATATTCGACCGGCAAAAAAAAATTTACCATTTTCCGACCTGTTACCCGTATAGATATGTATTTAAAAAATATTCGCGGGTATTTTAAAACTCCTAGATATTTGTAGATACTTGTGGATACTCGTAAATATTTTAAAAAAATTATTTTAATAAATTATTAAAATAAATTTTAAATAAAATTATAAAATATAATATAAATTAATATATAATTTTAATTAAATTTACTTAATGTTAATTTTAATTAAATTTAACTTAATAAAATATAAATTAAATTTTTATTTTTATTTTTGACAGGTAACAGATATTCGCGGATACAGATGGTATACTATTCACACTTGTCCTATTTATAAACAGATATTAAAATATTTTTTATCCGTAAATAATAAATATCTACGAATACCAATTATCCGTTGCAGATATCCGCTGGTACAGATTTTTTTACTCGTGAGACTATCAGTCATTCCTAACTTTTTAGTGTATTTTGCATTTTTTCTTGTTTACAATTTTTTAATATTTGTGAATTGAAATATTTAGTTTTTTTTTTTTTAAAATTAAATTCCCAGCAAGAAGAGGAAGAAGTAAATCATACTCAAACTTCATTATATCTTTGCTTGTGGTGGATTTGAATTTTTTTTTGTGTCCAATTAAAATTAGATTGGATAATAAATTCACATATTTTAAATTTTCTGAACTCAAACAACTATTTAAAAATTATATTTAATTCATAATTTTACAATGACAATAAACAATTTTATGTGTTATTATACAAATATTACGCGTATATTTATTATAAAAAAATACTATGCATATATTTATTATAATAAAAATCATTTTATAAATATTAAGAATTATTTTAAATATTTATTAAAATTAATTATATTTGTTGTCTCTCATCATGAACTTAAAATTAATATATTTTAAATTTTCATACGTTTTGATCTTTAAATTTTCTACACGTTAAAAATATAATATTATTTTTCAAGTCAATAACAACAAAATTACCACTTATTTCGTTTCAAGTTCTTTAAAGTAAAATTGTTAACAATATCAGTTAATAAAGTATTTGACAAATTATTATCTAATTCAAAAAGTTTTCTTGCCTTCATACGTTCTTTAAGAAATTAATTACTCCAAAATTTAAGACTCGGAAAAATCATAACTTCGTCTTATGATATCGAACTTATAAATCAAATATACTATGCATAGCTAGTTTAGTAAAGAAAGATTAATTTATTTGATTATAATTTTACATATAATAACAAAACTTTAATAAAAAGAAAACTCTAATTAACTGTTATATCTCATTTTAAATGTCTTTCTTTATTACTCGACCCTTTCTATCATTACAAACTCATGTTCATCTCCTTCATGGTCATTATTAACTTAATTATCTCAACAAGTATCTTGTTCTAACATCACACTTATAAAATATGATGAGAAAGTTGGATCAAAATTATATATGTATTTTAAAAAGTTTAAAGAAATAAAATAGAGTACAAATTAATGAGAGTTAAAAATAAGAAAAAATAATTAAAACTCTAATTTATATATGGCATATAACTTAACATTTTAATTTTTATTACTTTTTAAAATCATCTATATCATCATATAAAATAAAGATGGTCTAGGTACTTCCTGTAGTATCACTTTTAATTTGAGAATTTTATTTTTGTAATAAGTAAAAGATACTTTTATTTATTTATTTAACAAATAAATATTGACAAATAAAAAATAATCATATGTGATTATCAATTATTTATAAAAAATTGTGCATAATATAAAATAAAGATGGTATAGGTACTTCCTTTAGTATCACTTTTAGTTGGAGAATTATTCTTTTAATAAGTAAAAGATACTTTTATTTATTTATTTATTAAACAAAATAACTAATTGACTATGATAAAAAATATAATAAGTGATTATCAATTAACTATAAATTGTGCATAAAAATAATATTTCAAAACGTTGTTTAGTTTACTTCATAATTGTTTAGAAAAATCATTTTTTGACACACCTAAACTTTTTTACATTCATTTGATACTACTCTTATTTATTTTTTATTCTCTTCTTTCTTGAAAAAATACAAAATTGTATATTTTAATGACCATTTTATCCTTGTATTTTGTGTCAAATGAATGTAAAAGTGTGTCATGATACTATTATTCAATTGTTTATAGTGGATCATCTCACCTTCAAACTAGTAGAAACCAAACATGACTTTCTTTTTCTATTTCAGCCATAGAAAGGAAGAAAATTTGTAGCAACCCACATAAGAATTATTTGAAAACAATGCTCAATAGTTATGTGGACCACTGTAACAATTATTACCCAGACAATGGATGCATCAAATGGGAAGGAAAAGAAAGAGCAAAGAAATATAGAAGTTGCAGGAGAAGCAAATAGTTTGCAGTGACATCATCGTTGCCCCGTTGAGATGATATACTCCTGGCAGGTTCAAAGCAGCCGACAGATTAGGTATTCGGGTTCGTCTGTTGAATCTGGTATTGGGTTACCCATGATGGCACACACCCACCACCTCCACCTTCACCCGATGGTGGTATGGGTGGCAATGGTGGAGACGATGGCGAAATTAGGGGTCGAGGTGGACACTATATTACTAGGGATGGAGGTGGAAGTTCGCACTGATTGCACGATATGCGTGGAACTTGGTCTTTTCCCAATGTTGAGGTAGTTTGGGTAGTGATGAATATTGTGGATAGGAGATAAATAAGAGTAATGGTAATATGACACATATTGACATTCATTTGACACACCTAATAAGGGCAAAATGATCTTAAAAGGATGAATTTTTGTAGTTTTTGAAAAAGGAGAAAGTAAAAAGTAAGAAAGGGTACTCTCAAATGAATTTAAAAAGATTATGTATGTCAAAGTATCATTTTTTGATAAATAACGATGGACTGTGTATTTTTATATCTGATTATAGAAATTGTACTAGAAATAAAAGAAATAACTTTAAATTGATGTAAGGAAGAGAGTAAAGAAAGTCACATTCATATATATGAATTCAATATATCTCTATGGATTATTTTAGACACACAAGAGAAAACAGAAAATGACTTTGCTAATAGACTTAATAATATAAGGTTAAACCCCTTCGGAAGTCGTGAGTTTTTCCCAATTAGATCCTTGTCTTATTGGTTTTACCAATTTAGTCCTTAAAAATGAAAAATTGACTCAATTTGGCCTCTGTCGTTAAATTGACTTAACGGGGTTAAGTTTTTTATGATCTAGGATGTTGACGTGGCCAGTTTTTTTATTCGTGGTACATTAAGCAGGTTACATGGAATGTATATTAAAAAATAAAGTTTTTGATAATTGAAACCCAAATTAGGGTTCATCATCTTCAACCTCCCTTCATCATCTTCAACCTAAGCGATTGATTCTCAGGATTCATCACCAAATTAGGGTTTATTAAAATCAAATTGGGTTCAAGATTAAAGACGCAACAAATCACGGATTCATAGAGTTTGAAATTGGAGTGGAGTCCAATGTCTCCCAAGGCCTCTCTTTCGAGATTGGGGTTTTTTCATGACTTGCAGAGATGAAGGATGCGTTGGTTCTCGCAATTGCTTGAGGAAGGAGAAACGAAGGCGCTGGAGCTCTCACGGTGTGGTCTCGCGACAACGCAAGGAGTTCGCGATTCTGGGTTTTGCGCGACTAGGGTTTAACACGATTTAGGGTTCTGCGTTGATGGAGATGGAGTAATGTCACAGTGTCGCTCGTGATTAGGAAAAAAAATGTATTAATAGATTTGGACCCTTCAAATCTGTAATTGTAGATTTAGGGAAAAAAGGACAAGTTGCATACTTAAATTCTTGTAGCTAAATCACAGGAAGGTGTTAGAGTGTTGCTCCTTATACGAGATGATCCCACTTCTGGAAGCTTGCTTGGACATTAAATGGTAATCAACTTCAAACGATTGTTTTGGGCAATATTCACTTTATTACTTTTGAATCAGCTAGTATCTGACTTTATAAGATATTCAGGTTGGACTTATGAACACTCATGATGAGGACACTCGTCAGTTTTTCAAGCACTCTTCGGTATAGGTGCTTCTTTGCCCGTGAGCTGGTGGAAAGGGACACAACTTTCTCAAAATGCAGGTATCAAAAATACTAATTTTTTTAATAACCCTTTAGATTGGAAATTTAAATTTTTAGCGGTGAACTTTCTAGTATATTGTAATTGAATTTAAAGAAGAGTTCATTTTTGCTTTATACTTAATTGTTAGGAAGCTGGAACAATCTATACCCATCATCAGAAGATAGTCATTGTAGAGGCTGATGTAGGTCACAATAAAAGAAAGATAAAAGCTTTCATCGGAGGTCTTGATTTATTCGTGGGTGAAATAATAGTCCATGAATTGGTGATCTCTTTCTTCACTTTGACATGAAATGTCTTTAAGGATAAAAGCTTAGCACTTTCAGGATGTAATCACTGTGTGATTTCAACCTGGGACTTCAACCTTCGAGAAGAAGGAATCTTAAATCCTTAATTACTCATATTTAGATTTAACGTTTTAAAATTCATCACCAAACCCTAATTTTAAAATGTTTAATGTTATCAAATTACACGTATAAAACTATGTGAATGTCACGTACAAAAAACTGGTCATGTCAACATCCCAGGTCATCAAAAACTTGATCTCGTTAAGCCAATTTAATGACAGAGACTCAATTAAGTCAATTTTTTATTTTTAAGGACTAAATTAGCAAAAACGATAAAAGAAGGATCTAACCGAGAAATACCTACAAAAATAAAGAATTCCAAAAGAGTTTAATCATAATGTAAAACACAATAGGCTTCCCTCCTAATTCAAGCACGGAACTAATTATGTCTAACTCAACTCTTAATTTTTCAAACCTGTGTTTAAGTTTTGTAAAGATATCAGTCTGTACTTAAGTAAACTAGATTGAATTCAACTTTTCATTGTTTACTTGTTTCTTCAGAAAATAAAATTTGACCTCTATGCCTCCATTCTTTTCCATGTGAGAGAGAGAGAGAGGATTCTTAATCAGATTTGTAGTTGATTTACTGAACAGGTTTTTTAATTTCAATTTTCATAGCAATCAGGATTAGAGTAAAGCCATGCAGCTTGCAACGTTGGAACCGATTATATATACTACCTCACATGTAGATTATTATGCTTCCTACTAGGTGCTCCCATAAACTTCAATAGGAAATCAGTAGCGCAAAATCACAAATTACACTGTTTTATAATAAAATTAGAAAATTATTAATTATCAGGTTCAGCTTCAAACTTGTTTGATAATTAAAATTTTCGTTTTTAATAAATTTTTATCTCTTGAACTTATTTGATAATTATAATTTTCAAAATGTTAGTTATCATATCAAATATTGGATTTGTTTAATAATTAAAAAACAAATTTTTATTATGTGAAGTTTTGGATTTACTTAATAATTATAATTTTCAAAATTATTGATTATTATTTAAAATCTTGAATTTGTTTGATAATTAAAAAATAATTTTTTATTATGTTAAGTCTTGAACTTATTTAATAATTATAATTTTCAAAATTAATAGTTATCATGTGAAATTTTGGTAAATTTGCTTGATAAGTTTTTCTTATCATACTAAATCTTAGATTCATTTGATATTATTTTAAAATAAAGAATGTTATTCATATCAATATTTTCTCAAATAATGCTTTTAAAAAGAATTATGTAATTTTGGTATCTTATTTTTTATAATACTTAAAATCAAGGTGCATTGGACCAAAATAATTTTAAAAATTATTTTTTTTATCGTTGCATATTGCATATTTTATTGGATGTTTTGGAAAAAATAAATATTTTAGAAAATTACACTAATTTTACATAAGGAAATTGTCTTCAATGTTGTGACTACTAACACCTTCTCCACACATAATCAATTCTCGAATTCAAGTTTGATTACGAGACTACTATTTTTATGTTTTCATAATTTTTTTCAATAAATTATGATAATGATTCCAATATTTTTAGTTTTTTTAAAAGTTTTTTTTTTGCTGTCCCTTAGGAAGTTATTTGCGATAGTTGGTAAAGAAGTGAGAACAGAAAGTCACTCTCAGATATGAATTGAATATATACCTCTGTATATTATTATATATAAACGCTTACAAAAAAAAAAAAAAAGACTCTATTTACAGAGTTAATAACAAAACTAATGTAAAACGGAACAAGCTTGAATTAGTAAAACATAAATTACTTTTGTAAAATTTATTTTCTACTTCATTCAAAATACTTTTTAATTCGTATAGATTACTTTTACCTTATAAATAAATAAATTTTATTTTGAAATATTATTTTTTGGATAAGTTTTCTCCGCATCCCAAAGTTAAATAAAAAATAAACTTTGTTTCCTTTCTAATGGTTAAATTTAATTTAAGAAAAAGAATACAAAATTCTCAAATTCATTAATTTTTCGGGCTATTTTTTGTTTGGCTTAAATATTATTTTAAATTTTATTTTTGTTAATTTATTTAAGGATAATGATATTTAGACAACATTTTTTTGACAACATTTGAACATTCATTACGTGTCAATCTGTGATTGGTCAAAAATTATTCCGCAATAATGTTTATGATTATTATTATTGATTGTGGAGTAATTTTTGACCAATCACAAATTGACACGTAATGAATGTTCAAATGTTGTCAAAAAAATGTTATCTAAATATCATTATTCTTTATTTAACGTGGTCTTCAATTTTTTTTGTATATTAAGTTTTTGTTTTGGTTAATTTTGTTTTATTTGATATTTTCTATGACGATGTTTAAATAGTTAATAGAAAAGTATACAAGATAATACTGTTTGCTTGACTTGTGTTGTTCCCGTTATGTATTGTATGAGTTGTAATTTTTTTTAATGGTAATTTCTAATTACAATTTGGTGAGATGACAATGTTAAGAATGACAAGAATTTCAACCAAAGATATTCAAAATGTTAAGAATGACAAGAATTTCAACCAAAGATATTCAAAATCTACCACAACATGCTCACTAACACACAATGTTGCCAAAATTTGAAAACCCGTTAATGCATATGATTTTGTTCAATTTCAAATCCTAAAAAAAAATTACAACTCACATCATATAATGGACCACTTAAGCAAAAACAACATAGTTCATGCAAACAATATTACTCTATACACTCTTCTGAGAACAATTTAAACCTAGTTGAATAAAAAATAAAATAAAATGAAAATCATAAAAACGTGTCAAAAATAGGAACCAAAATAGAATTTTAGTTATTTATTTATTTAACTACTTTCTTACCGTTATGCAATTTCGTTTTGTCTTTGGTTTATTAGAGGGTTGCATATTAAATTATATAAAATAATTTTTTACTAAACACCTAATATGTTATTGGTTGTTTTTAAAACAGATATAAATTTAAATATTTTAGGAAAGGAACGTATACATTGTAGTATGTATGGAAAAATATTTATTTTAAATTATAAATAAAATTGATAGATAAAATTTTGATAAGACCATTTAATTTATATTCACCAAAATGAATTTTTATTTAATTTTAACTTATTTCAATGAGTTACTAATATTATCACTTCAAAATATTTATCCGTATCAAAATTATATTTTATCATTTTAGCATAATAATAGAAAACTCATATATCCAAACATTATTTATGGTTATTTTTAAATTACTGTTTTACTTTTACATTTGTTTTAAATTATTGATTAAGTGGTACACTGATTTATCATTATTATTTTAATTTTTTTATTTTTAATAAAATATATTTTTTTATTGAGAAATGACAGATATTTTTAACTGTAATAAAAAAAATAAACTTTCACACAAATATTACTTGAGATTTAATTTATATAAAAAAATAGACTATAACGAATAAAAAATTATTAATATTAAAATTATATAATTTACCTAATATCAAAATTTAATTTAATAATTAGTTACTAACTTTATTTGTATTTTACAACTTATATAGCTAATTGATGTTTTTTCTGTTATAATAAATGGGTTAAATATATTTTTTGTCCCTTAATTTTTAGAGAAAATTGGAATTAGTCTCCCTTCAAAACTTTGGCCTAATTTAGTCCCTCAACTTTAGAAATGTATGAATTTAATCCTTTTAACTAATTTTTTTTTAGATTTATTTGATGTTTCAAAGCATTTGAGTTGTTTACACTATTTGACACATTTTTTGCTTCAGTATTAAGTGAGAAACGCGTATAAAAGAGCAAATAAAATTAACAAAATTTGATTAAAATGACTAAATTCATACATTTCTAAAGTTTGGGGACTAAATTAGGTTAAAGTTTTAAACAGAGACTAATTCCAATTTTCATTGAAAGTAAGAGACTAAAAACATATTTAACCCTAAATCGCACAGGTTGGAAGACACGAGAAAGAGAAATCATTCTGGAATTTAACATACATATTAAACCCTGAACAAGTTACACTAATGGTTTTTCTGATCGTACATTATTCGACTGAAATCAAAGACATGCACAAACCTTAAACTAAACAACAAATTGACGCCTGAATTATGGAAACACAAATGCATGAATCAGATAAACAAGTAACAGTGAAGGCAAAGAAGGATGATAAAAATGAAGGATTGCAACGAGAAATAAGTAGGGTTTGAAAAACGTATCATCTTTGCACCGTTGACAATGTAGTCAAGATCTGAAGTTAGCGGAGGGTACGGAGTACGCGGCGGCAATAAGTAGTTCGGTTCGTCGGGTGTCCCCAGTACAGGGGGTAGCGAGCAGTGAATAACTCCGTCTCCACACGGTGGCTTTGGCGGAGGTGGGCATTCAATAACCGGTGGTAGAGGTGAGGGTGGCGGTGGACATTCAACAACCGGTGGTGGAGGTGAGGGTGGCGGTGGACATTCAACAACCGGTGGTGGAGGTGAGGGTGGCGGCGGAGGTGATGGTGGCGGTGGACAGTGTTTTTTTGGGGGTGGGCTAGGGGGTGGAGGTGGAAGCTCGCACTCATTGCACATTATGCGTGGAACTTGGTCTTTTCCCACTGTGGAGGTAGTTTGGGTTGTGGTGGTTAATGCAGTTAATGACAGGAGAAAAATAATGGAGGAGAAGGAGAAGAGAAGAGGAAGATGAGCCATGTTGTTGAGCTGGAAATGGTTTGTTTCAGAGGAAGTGAAGCTGAAGAAACAAGGATAATGAGAAGAACAAAGAGAATGAAGGGTGTTTACGAGGTTGTGTTGATGGCCGCACCATTTGTCGGTGTTTTATCTTCTATTGTCTGTTCACATTTTCACACGAAAGAGATGGACAAAAATCAGAGAAAGACATTGCATTGGCTTTTGTAAGATATTTTTATAGGTTTATTGGTTGCATGCATATGCATCGCATTTTTTTTATCACTTGCAATTTTAGAGAATATTGTAAAAATAAAAACGTGTAAATTATTGCAGCAACTCTTGCTCGATCGCTAGCCAGCTGTATACGTAATTGAGTAAGATAATTTTTGTATTGTTTTTATGAAAGGGAGTTCCCAAGTAAAAATATCTGAGAAATGAAAGGATTTTAACTTCATAGAGTTTATGTATGAATAATGTGATAAGTTTCTTAAAACAATTGTTAAATTTAGAAAATTATCATATTATTTTTATTATAAAAGTAAATTATAATAAAATATAAAAACGGTAAATTATGTTAAAATGAGATATGATTTATTATTTGAAATAATAATAGAAGTTAAAATAATAAAATTATATTAAATAAAATGAGATTTGTAATGTATGACCATCCAGTCAGTTAAGGATCAAATGATCCCATTAGCTAAGAACATCTAGCGAGACGAGCGGTCAAGTAACATGAACCGAATGGTTAGTCTTGAATAAGAATTAGGACTAAGGAAGATTATTTTAAATTAAAATATGATCATTACTATTTGGGCCATAATTAGATTGATGCTAATATGAAGTCCATTCAGAAAACTATAAATATAGGTTTGAGGTATTGTAGTAGGTTGGTTACATTTAATATGCATTTATTGTTAGACTACCGAATGAATACTAACTTTGACATCAAATTGGTTACATTTAATATGCATTATTTTTGATTCAATTAATCAATGTTAGTGTTCACTTGTACAGTTCACACTCTGTGGCTCTACCCATGCAACAATATTGAGTAAGTAGGTTTTTTCACAACTAAATCTAATTATATAGTAACGGTATTTAATTATGAAAATTTGCTGGGTAGCTGACCCTCTTATTCTATTCTTAAAAAATCCATCAAAATTCATTCATTAAGGACATACTTAAGGACATACTTTCTTTTTAATTGAAATAGTATTTTCTCCGCTTAACGGGTAACTTTTTTTTGTTACCGATGGAAAAGTCCTTCTCATATGAAATTGCAAATTATGTCGAATCTATACTACCTTTGGCATCAGAGTACCTTCTACAGATAACCTCTTACTTCAACCGAAGGATGACTAGGGTGAAGCCGAACAGACCTGACTGAAATGAAGAACAAACAATGATCTGAACAAGGAATTGGATGAAACAAGTTTGAAAAACGGTTAACCTCGACCCTTCAAACCGAAACAATATTGATAAAAATTAAGTTCAAATAATTTTTGGGTGAGATTAGTTTAAATAAAATAATTATTATTATATTATTATTATTATTATTGTGAAATGTGAGTTACTATTTAAAGTAAGAAAATTAAAATTAAAAAAATTATATTAATTAAAATGGGTTTTGTATAAATTAAGTTGAAATAAAATGTAGGTTGTGAAGATATAGAAAATGGTATTTTAGCGAGTTAAAAATAATGAGACTCTATTATTTTAATATTAAAAAGTTTTAATATAACATGAATTTTTGTAAATGAGTTTCATCATTTTAACACACACCATCTCTCTAGAAACTACTTTTCTAGAGTCCTTTGCCCTCTCTTTAAGGGTTCTTGCACCATGTTCATCTGTTTGAAAATCGAAGACCGCTTATGTGATCCTTGAGGTGGAATCTTCAAGTTTGCTCGATCAGTTTCTCAAATAGGGTAAGTCAATTTTCTACTCTTTTATGTAGTTTCACATTCTTCAATGCATGTGGGTTTTTCTCTGTCGCATGTATGGTTTGATCTTTCTTTAAGGTTCTCTATTGATCAGTGATGATCAGTGATTCTAATGATATATCCTGATCATGTTTTCGTGGTCTATAGATATTGTTTGGTCTCTTTGAGTTAAGGGAGCATAATAGGGTTCTCTAAAGACAGTTAGAGTTTCTAATAGGTATGAGAAGCTAAAACTATTGCTTTAGAATGTGTTTGCGCTATAAATTTAGAATCTCTATGAATGATAAGATAACTTAAGTGAAATTGTTATGTTGTTGTTAATACCATTTATGATTAGAGGATGACAAATGATTATATGATGTGTGTATGTTTGGTATGGTGTGGTACCAAATGTTGTTGCTATGATGATTGTGTGTGATGAAGTTATATTGTTGCTTGAAATTGAATTCAAAGTGGTTGAAGAAAAAAGTAACCAAATCAATAGGTTTTAAGGTTAAAATGTGAGGTTTTGATAGGGGAGTTTGAGAACTAGATGATGGGGGAAGGAAGCAACTACTGTAAGGTTGTCATAGAGTTAACTAAGACTTATTAGAGTTGTTATATGAGTGAAATCTTATACAAACATATATGTATGCATACTTGATGTTTTGGAGTGTTTTTAGTGGGAAAAATGAGGTTTTTAGTAGTGAGTTTTAAGGTAAGGGGTACAAACTGTTTTGAAGAGTTGAGAGTCTACTATGAGACCAATTAAGACTTGTCTAGAGGTTTAAATAAGAAAAAAATTTCATGAAAGTGGTAATTGCTTAATAGATTGAGTTTTTTAGTACATTTTAGTACATTTTGGGGGTTTCAACTATTGGAAAATGAAAGTAGTAAAGCTGGGAGAAAACCGAGGTGCTAGGGTGCATTCTTTAGTGTATTATGACTTGTCCATGATATCAGTATGCTGATATAGGTGCTGGAAGAAGTAGAATTGAGTTTGGATAGCTTAGAGGAGTGATTTTGGTTTCAAGTGTTCAATTTGAGTTAGAGTGGTGGTCCCAGAGGTTTTTCAATGTTTAGAAGGTCTTAGGAACCATTCAAAGATGTGGGGTAAGTGTGTGAAGGGATCCAAAAAGTGTATAGTTTTAGTGATAGCGCCTAAGCACCCAATCAGGGTGCTGAGTGCCCTATTCTAGGGGCCAGGGCTCTGAGTGCCAGCCTCCTAGCGCTGAGTGCCAAAAAACAGAAGCTAGGGCGTTGAGCGCCAGCTCCTGAGCGCCTACGCACCACCCTGTGTGCTTTAATGCTTATGTTTTAAGTGTTTTAGGATAACTTATTTGCGTTGTTTATGGTACTTTAATGCATGATCAATGATGATATATGTTGTTATTCAATGTGAAAGTGTATGGACAAATGTATGGATTCAAATGGTTTCGCGATTGGTGAAGTTAGTTCCACGGAGGTACTTTTTCGGGGTGGTTTCAAGTATCTTTAGAATGAATGCAGGGAGCTCAGTCTTGGGGATTGTCCTGACACTCTAATGGTATTTCATTCTCAAGTAGAGAAGATTGACACATGTGGTGAGAGTATCAGGAGGTCTTAGTCTAGGTGCTTCCAATATGGCCTACGACGCGGTAATAGACTAACCTTGTGTGAGTGGTAGGGCGAAACCCATTGGCATTGACTTTGCAAAGTAGTAGATGCCACCACAAGTGCACAACCCGCCATAATTCGACATTCATTCTAAGTCTGGACAATCCAATCAATGTCTTGTCATGCATAAAGTGTTTGGCTGATTGATGTGATATGTGTATCATGTGTATAATGTTTAAAATGTTCAAATATATCATTAATTGTCTGCATTCTAGCTTACCATTGCTTTTGTCTTTGTTTGTTTGTGTGTTTTCTCTTTCTGCGATGATCACCTTAAATGGTGTAAGCTTAGGGATGACGTTTTTTCATTCGTTTTAGTGTGAGGTTGAGAGTGAGTCACCAGTATCAAATCAGTTCTGTTCTCCAAGAGTAAGATCTTTTTCATCGATAATATGTAGTTTCTGATAAGTTATCATATATGTAATGTTTTATTTTAGTAGTTTTTGTAACATCCCAAAATATAGCATAAAATTATATAAGAGTCATTACACATTCAATATAAAAGACAAGTTAGAGTAAGGATTATAAAGTATAATTTATAGTCATCCAAAATAACCATAAATTTAAAACTTTATATACAATATAGTTATATCAAAGCTATATACAAGAATGGTGATCTCAACCACATCACAAAACAAAACTAAAACAATTAAGTCAACTACTACTGCAACAGAACATCAGAAATATCTCCACCCATAGCCTGCTCCGCTGACATCTCATCCTCCTCTACTCACACCCACCAGATGATCATCACCAAACCAAACCAAGAAAATATAACAACAAACACAAACAACAAGAAAAAGGTAAGCTAGATTTCAAAACAAGTTAAAGATCACTTATAACTTATCATACAAGAATCATATATACATACATACATACATACATACATACATACACACACATGCATACATACATACATACATACATACATACATATATATATATATATATATATATATATATATATATATATATATATATATAACATACATCAATCAACTATCTTAATATGCAAAGACCTAAACTGACTGTCCGGACCTAGAATGAATACCAAGGGGTTGTGCAATTTTGGTGGCATCTACTACTTTGAAAAGCCATTGCCAATGAGTTTAACCCTACCACCCACACAAGGTTAGTCCATTACCGTATCATAGGCCATATTGGAAGCACCTAGACTAGGATCTCTTACGACTCTCACCACATGTATCAATCTTCTCTTTTTGAGAATGAAAGACCATTAGAGTGTTAGGATAACCTACAATGGTGAGCTCCCTGCATTCATTCTAAAATACTTGAAACCATACAGAAGGAGTTCCTCCATGAAACCCATGATACCAACCACGAAACCATACTTATTTCCATATACTGTCACATTGAATCCCAACATATAACATCATTAAACATATATCAAATACATACATAACCTTAATAATAATCCAATACTATAGATATTTCTACACCATCCTCAAAGTCAAAGTATAACTCAAAGCTATCATAAAACAAAGAAAGAAATAATCAAAACAGGTTCTGGACTGGTCATTCAACGCCCCAAACTCACTATGCGAAAATAGAAATAGTGGGTTATTCTCGCTCACCTCTCGCTCAGCGACAACTCTCACTCAACTAGAAGTGTTCTTCTCGCTCAGCAGACACACACGCGCTCAGCAATACTGCATAATTCTGCAGTACCAAAACTGCAGAATTTGCACTCCTCAACCACTCATGACCTATTCTATATATCTTTCCCAACTTCTAACACTCCTACATCGTATTCGAGACTCAAATGTACCTAAGTAAATGTATCTAAACCAACCTAAATACATTTTAAACTCATTGACCACAAGATTTCAAACTAAAATTTATCAAAACCTCACTTTAGAGATCCAAATTTAATTCCAACAGTTATGGCTTATTTTCAAACAACTTAGGAACTCCAATAAGTCACAAATGACTTAATAACACCTTCCAAAGTGACCATTTAAACCCAAAACAGAATTCAAATTCTCACTAGACTAAACCCCCAAAAATTAGTTCTAAACCAAGTTAAATTCCACATATCAACCACCAAACACTATTGCATCAGATTTCCCATGTTTCAACATCAAAACCAGTTCCAAAATACCAAATAAACAACCCCTAAACCTCTAGTTTTCATTCCTAGCTCTCATATCAAAATTCACTAGTCAAAACGCCCTTATTTGAACCTAAACCTTCTAAAATCATCACCTTGATCAATACCAAGTTGTTTATCAAATTTATACCAACTCATGGTGCTGACAAACCTCAAATGACATATAAATAGACCTGCAATACCAAATTTTTCTATTCAAACACTATCTCACCCATTGGACATGAAAACCCCTATTTTAACTACCCAAACTCCTAGATTTTTAACTCCTTATTCCATAAACTTTGCAACACACATTTCAAATCAATAATGCAACATGTTGACATACAATTCCAGACCAAATTATGATCCAACATACTTCACGACAACATTTCATCACTAAATACTCAAATACATCCAATTAAATAAGTTAAAACTAGCATAAAAACATAAATTTCTCCAAATTAGTTTAATGCACATAAACATCAAACTTACACCACAAACATCAATTAAAGAAAACTCTAGCTTCCTCTACCTTAGAAAACCCCTACAGCTCCAAAATCTCTGATCGTTGCGTCCACCACAAAGAACTTCTAGAAAATCTTACAAATCACTAATTGGTGATTGGAGACAAACCTTAGAACCTAAATTGAACTAAGAATCAAGGAAGGGAAATTCTTGACAAATGCAAAACATATTCTCTTTACATGATCGTGAACCGAAAAATACTAAAGAAAAGAGTACAAACTTACTTGCTCTAAATAGCGAATTGATTGGGTAAATAGGTAGACTTGATGTCGTGATCGCCTAAACACCTCCTAATCATCAAACAGATGACTTAGGAGCAAAACACTTAGAGAGATATGAGAGGAAGCAAAGAGAAAAAGTTCTAGAGAGATATAGTGTGTTTTAAGTAATGAGACGAGTTTAGAAAATTTTATTTATGTTATGGAATTATTTTATAATAAAGTACTCGATCTCATTATTTTAATATACCTACTAACTTTAATACTCTACTTTCTAGGTTTTTAGAGTTCTATTCTACTAAAACGGAATATTTTAATAGGTGATTATTTTAAATAAATTAAGTAATAATTTAAATTGATTAAATTCTTTTAAATGGAAATGTTGTAAAATATAAGATTGTCTGCAAACTTCTGATGTGTGAAGCATTTATGATCAGACTATTATTAAATGGGCTTGAGCTTGTAGCATGTGGTCTATTTGAAGGGTGTTGCTCCCTCTACCTCCCCAAGTGTTTCTCCACCTTTCCATTATTTTTATTTATTTCATAAATATTTTACATCTTTTCATTATTTTCTTTTATTCCAAAAATACCCTACACCTCTCCATTATCCTTAACTATCTTTCTCTTTCTCTCCAATTAATGGAACATTTACTTTAAAAGTTATTAATATGGATTTTCTTTAAAAAGTATTATATGTAAAGTCACCTTTACAAGGTATTTTTTCTTTTAAAAATAAGTCTATGATTGATAATTTTGAAAATAAATTGAACCCATTCACTTAAAACAATAAAGGATTATTCAGAAGAATTTAATTTTCCATATTTTCTCCAAATTTATTCGTTTTCCCATATATATATATATATATATATATATATATATATATATATATATATATATATATATATATATATATATATATATATCATCTTATTTTTCCTTCTTCTTTATTTTATTTTTATCACCCCCTCCCATGGTATCTTTATGTTCACGAAGTGAGCTGTAGGGGAACCGTTTAAAAGCGGTTCAGAGTCCAATAAAAGAACCCATCACTGAACAGATAAAAGATAAGGCACGAGATGAAGTGATAAGAAAGTGAAAAACAGAGAAAAGCCATGGAAGGAAAGTTATCACGTGCAGCAAAGAAAATTGTACCTTCGTCCATTCAAGGACTCTCCCATCTTGCTCAGCGATGCAACGCCATAAACCTCGCCGAGGGCTTTCCCGACTTCTCCGCCCCTCCCCACATAAAAAACGCCGCCATTTCTGCCATCAACTCCGACTTCAACCAGTACAGGTTTCTTCACTTCACACTTCACACAGCATCAAACAACTACTACCATAACATAGCTTCCTTGCGTAACTTCTGCATGTCTTCATTTTTGCATCTATTGATGAAACTAAACTAGGAACGTCCAAGGTGTATGCGACTACTTGGCCAAGATGATGAAGGAGAGAAACGGTTTAGACATCGACCCTCTTACGGACGTAGCTATTTGCTGCGGTCAAAGCGAGGCCTTTGCGGCTGCAATCTTTGCAAGTGTGTTCTGTTTTGTCGTTCTTGTAGCATTGTTAGTTAAGTTCAGAAACTTTAAGGTTATGAGTTGGTTATCATTAACATGGTATGTTGAATGTTGTGTTTCAAACAGTAATTGACCCGGGTGACGAGGTCATACTATTCGACCCTTCCTATGAATCATATGAAGGATGTGTTGCCATGGCCGGGGGAGTACCTGTAAGTTTGCTATCTTCTACCTTATTTAAGTCTGTATCATATAATTCTTATGATTTATGAACAATGATTAGTAATATAGCTTTCTTTCTTTGGGTGTTGTGTCCATTTCTCTGCGTACAATGCATGTTCAAGTGATTCAATGATCCCGCAGAAATTTAAACAAGGAAAGAGAAAGGACACAGATGATGAAGTGTAAAATTAGGGAATTCTCTTTTCTTCAATGATGAAGAATACAATGTTTTATGCAGAGCATCACCTTCTAGATAACAAGCACAATCTAGTTTAGACCAACACAACTAACCCTTTCTCTTAGCAAGTTCAGCATGTATAATATCTTCGGAGATGTGTTATTGATACTACATTTTTTTATTTATTTTTTGTCTTTTATTTGTGTAATGGTCCCTTGTTTTTGTAAACTTAATTGGACAGATTCACGTGCCACTTGATCCACCTCAATGGACACTGGATTCAAGCAAATTACTCGGATCATTCAGTGAGAGAACTAAAGTCGTAGTACTGAACAGGTTACAAATTTCACAAATTCATAATTGCCTCAACTTTAGATACACTTAATCCCTATCTTGGGAAGCCTCATTACTCAGATTAGCTCCCTTGATATTCTTCAATTCAACTAATAGAATACCGATTGAGTGAATTTTTTAAAGTAAAGATGTGAATAAGAAATGCTGTTTCGATCAATTTACGGTTGAAGCTTGTAATCATTTTAAATTTTGCATGTTACAAATGATTCATTTTGTGTATTTCGATGTCAAGGATTGCCAAGTTTACGCTTTTGATACGCCGAATTTTGCGGAGGCAATGCCAACCCTTGAAAAGTTTGCTTGGTTTTGCTTGTTATTCCTTTTTTTTTTCTGCAGTTCAAAATTTCTCTTTTTAAGGCTTATTAGAAAGGGTTAAAGCATTGAGGAGTTGGTTGTTTTCCTTTCATCATTTTGAATGGTTGCAGCGACTGTGATAATGACACACTAGAAGGTTTTTTTTTTTTTTTTTTTTTGGTTAAGCATGAAAATGTTCGTAAAAAATGTTCCGTTTTATGATATGAAGAAGTACAAAATGCTGACAGAAAACTTAAACAGCCCTCACAATCCTACTGGCAAAGTTTTCACAATAGGGGAACTCGAGATTATAGCTGGAGAATGCTGCAGCAGGAATTGCCTGGCTATAACAGATGAAGTATGTACTCCTTTACTTTGTACGCATGGAAATTCAATTATGGATTTAACCATGATATCTATGGAATGAATTAAATGAATTAGGCAGGCTAAACTACCTCATCATAGTATACTTCTTTTTCTATATTAAATGAATTAGGCAGGCCAAACTATCTCATCATAGTATACTTCTTTTTCTATATTAATTGATTTGTCTTGGAAAAATAATCACTTATCTGCTTTTAACTCGGACCATGGTACTTCTCTGCATGTTTTATATATGCATAAGCACAGGAATCACTGAGAATTTAAAATATGCAAGAGTAGAACATTTGTCCTGTAGTTGAATAATGTATGTTTTGTCTTCTGTTGGATTTTTATGTAGGTATATGAACACATAACGTATGACAATCTAAAACATATATCCCTTGTGTCATTTCCTGGAATGCAAGAGCGGACTATATTAACATCTTCTTTGTCCAAATCATTCAGTGTGACAGGTAAAAGCTCAAAGCTGCATTAACCAAACTACGCTGGAAGTATTATAGCTTTATCATTATTTCAGTGAAGAACTAACTCACTGTTGATGTTTATCAGGTTGGAGGATTGGATGGGCAATTGCACCAACTTTTCTTGCGTCTGCTATAAAAAATATTCACGTTAGACTTACAGATTGTGCCCCAGCACCTTTTCAGGAAGCTGCGTTGAGTGCTTTGAGAAGTCCTCCTGAGTACTTTGAATCACTCCGTAGTGTAAGAGACCAAAGTACATTTGATGGCGTTAATCACTCCCCTCATAACAAAATGCTATATTTCTTAATTGGATTTTTTCTGGTGGTATTTTTAATCTGTGCAGGATTATCAATCAAAAAGAGACTATATCGTAAATTTTCTAGCAGGAGTAGGTTTCAAGATTGAGTTTATACCTCAGGGCTCCTTCTTTTTATTTGCTGAGCTTCCTGACAATTGTCCACTTTCAGATGTATGTGCACTCTTTACTCCATTTAAGTTGGGATTTTCCTGCAATAAACAAGTTCATTGTTCTATTTTTTCCTAACATAAATGTCTTGTTGTTCACAGGTAGAATTTGTTGAGAAACTAATACTAGAAGCTGGGGTAGTGGCCGTTCCAGGACGAGGATTTTTTCATGCAAACTTATCATCAGATGAAATTTCTAACTTACCCTATTCCTATCAGAAGAGATACATCAGGTTTGCATTCTGCAAAAGCGATACGACTTTAACTCTGGCGGCAGAAAAACTGGGTAAGCTTTTGGATGCTAAAGGGCATCTTGTGCTACATTAAATTGGAGAAAGAATAATGTAACGGCAGGAACAAACAACTATGATTGAGGATGGTCGAATTAAGATTTGAGCAAAACAACTGCCAAGTTTGCTAAACTTGTATTTGTCTCATTGTTCCAAAGTTGAAAGATATTACAGAGTGTACTTGGTGTTAAGATATGCTAAATATTCTATTAAAGGGTATTAGGCAATCAAATATTGTGTTAGTTATAATTTAGATATTATTTTAATTTGTGCAGATTTGTACACCTGTCATTCCTTTAATAGATGAAGAATTACAGGATCCTTATATTATGGTATCAAGAGCCAAACACTAATATCCTCTACAATATAAGAATCAGTGTTTTTTTTCATTGAATATTTCTGATGGCTTCTTTTGATGACAATCAATCGGAGAAACATAATTCTGGAACTTCTGCTGTTTCCAAGAGTTATATTTCTACTGCTGCCGGATTTGTGACCAAGTCAGGTCTATCTAATTATGCTCTTAATCTTTCTGTTGTTACTAAGGGTAGTGATTGGATAATTGATTCAGGTGCTACTGATCATATGACTTGTGATCCTCATATATTTACTAGTTTTTCCTCTAATTGTTCTAAAAGTGTTATTATTAATGTCAATGGGGTCTCATCTCCTATTGAAGGTATAGGTACTATATCCCTCTCACCCTCCTTATCAATTCTTGATGTTTTATTTGTTCCAACATTAAACTGTAATCTTATCTCCGTCAGCAAGTTAACCAAATCACATTCTTGTGTTGCCTTGTTTTACCCAACCCATTGTCTTTTTCAGAACATCCATTCCAAGGAGAAGATTGCCAGTGGTAGAGAGAGTGAAGGACTGTATTATCTGGAAAATGTCTCACGACAAAACCATAAAAGAGGATTGACTTGTCTTGCGAATGATCACATACAAGATAAAAACAATAAAGAAATTTGGTTGTGGCATAAACGATTGGGACATCCCTCATTTGGTTATTTAAAAAAATTATTTCCATCACTATTTCATAAATGCAATATTTCTGATTTTTTTTTGTGAAACTTGTGTTTTGGCAAAAAATCATCGTGTTGTGTTTCCTTTAAGCAATAACAAAACTGATTTTCCTTTTTCATTAATTCATACAGATGTTTGGGGCCCTGCCCCGCAATCTACACATAATGGAAAAAAATGGTTTATNAGTTTTATTGATGAT
The DNA here is from genome assembly GCF_000741045.1 of Vigna radiata var. radiata. Classification (NCBI taxonomy): domain Eukaryota; kingdom Viridiplantae; phylum Streptophyta; class Magnoliopsida; order Fabales; family Fabaceae; genus Vigna; species Vigna radiata. Next base: position 28,531,846 of record NC_028358.1, read on the forward strand.
TGTACTCGAGTAACCTGGGTATATTTGCTTAAACATAAAAGTGATGTGTATGATGTGCTTCGTTCATTCTATCATGTGATTGTTACACAATTTAACACATCTATTAAGGTTATTCGATCAGACAATGGAGGGAAATATTTTAAGACTGAATTAATAGAGTTCATGAACTCTAAAGGCATCTTGCATCAAACTACATGTCCTTATTCACCACAACAAAATGGAGTGGCTGAGAGGAAAAATAGACATATATTAGAGGTGACT
>NC_028358.1:28532201-28538675 GCF_000741045.1 Vigna radiata var. radiata
ATATATGTTCACTTACACCCACATCAACGTATAAAACTCGAAGAACGAGCGATCAAATGTGTTTTTGTTGGGTATGGAACAACTCAAAAAGGTTATCGTGCTTACCATCCACCATCAAAGAAATTTTATATTTCTATGGATGTGACATTTAATGAGCATGAATTTTTTTATGTTGATTCTACACTTCAGAGATTGAGCAATAAGCCATTTTGTTTAGAATAAAACATTTTCATTACTTCATTCGTTCTCCATCACTTGAATAAGAGTTAGAGAAGAAAGAATTGATGTTATACTTCTTTCACTTCAACCCCACATCAGAACTTGGGCTAGTATTATGGTGGAAAGAGGCCCTTGAGGATTGGTTTCTGAAGCATTTCAGCGTAGTAGTGATAGCTCTTGAGAGAGATAAAAAGCAGAAGCTGAGGCTCAAATACAAAATGGTGGGGAGGTTGATACGATAAACATAAATTTATCTAGTTATAACTTTTATACGTTTTGTACAATCTAACTTAAGAATTAAATTTATGTACAATCCAACATTTTGTAGTACACCTACCACTTCTTAGATCTTTAATATTTATCCGACTCATAGCAGGATGGTAAAATGATCTTAACTTGTGTTAAAAGGGATGAGTCAGGTTGAAACCTGTCCATCCGTTTTGACTTCTGTCTAATTCGTCATTTTGACAATTTAAACAGATGAGTACAATATAACTTGTCTATTTTTTAAAATTAAAAACTAATTAAAAAGATTAATTTTTATATATTATTTTTTTAAAAATATAAATATATAATAGTATCATAATTTAAATAATTATTTTTTTAAGTTATAATTAATAATTATAATAGAGTAATTTAATATATAAATGTAATTATTTTAATTTATCTAATTAAAAACATTAACGGATTAATTAAAAGTTTAGGTAATATTTTATATGATTAAATATCCTTTTTTAATTGATTTATATGTATATGTAAACAAATTTTAAAAATAAAAAAATTTAAAACTTTTGAAAATAAATTAAAAAATTAGAAAAAATGACATACCAGATAGTATATCTTTATGGGCGGATTATTTTTATTGATTATTTTTATTTGATGAATCAATCTAACTTAACTCATTTTTAACATGTCATCAACGGATTGTGAATAAAAGAAGTTGATTAATCCATTTTGTTACCTTTAAATAATAGTTAGTCTACGTAATTTTTGGTGAATTATGACTAAATTGGTATTTCCGTTATAATTTTTTTTTTATATTGATTAGTAATTTATTGAATTTGAACCTTTTGTAAATAATATAGTTATTTGATGATGTGTAGAATGTGTAAAAGGAATAACCACATAGATTATGTGTGATAACCATTTCCTTGCAGAATTTTAAAGTAAATAATTTTTATTTTTTCACAAACCGAATTAGATAGGACTATTTGATCATGAACTATCTTTTTAGAATCATAAAGACATTAATTACATAATAAGTTATTTCTAATCTTGAACTATTTTTTTTTTTAAATCATGAAGACATTAATTCAACTTTTATCTATATAGTTAAAACAAATTATTTTATGTTAAAGGTTGTTTTGAAATTACATAAATCGTTCCTGTATAAAATAACACACAACTAACCATACAAATTAACATTGTTAAATCACGTATCTAGCCTCAATATTTCTTTTATTAGTGCAAAAACGCTGTTTAAGGTCGGTTATTTTGGACTTTTAACGTCTAGTCCTAAACCAACGTCTAAACCGATGACGTCAACAGGACGTCCACCATCCTAACCACAGATGTCTATACTGACATCAGTTAGTGCCCATGAGCGACGTTAATAAACGTCGACACTGGTGTGAATGGACGTCTAAAGGCACTAATTAGACGTTGGATAACGCATTAACCGATGTCTAAGAGCACATATAGACGTCGAACATGACAAAGACCGACGTCTACACTCATTATAGACGTCGGTGTTTGCATTAACCGACGTCTAATACAGTGGTTGTGTTTTAGTGTAGTTTTGTTCCCGTCTTTGGATAGCCTAGTAGCACAATCTCCTTTTGCTAGTTTCTCCCCAAAAAAAGCTTGCGTCTTTTGAATTTATTTTGGTCCCTTCAACCTAAAACCGAACCTGGGTGGTTGCTTAGTTCCATTTTTCATCTGCAAGAGGAAAAAATCACAGTGAAACGAAAATTAGACAACGACCCAGGGTCGTTTTTGGGTTGAAACCATCAAGAGAAATTCAAAAGACGCCGCTATTTCCGGGAGGCAGCCAGCAAAGGGAGAATGTGTTACTACGTTATCCCAAGAAAAGAACAAAACTGCACTAAAACACAACACAAAGAAAGCAAATTTTAATCAGTTGAACCAAAAAATAATCGATGAAAGACTAAACAAACGGTAAGCATAAAAAAAAACACGCACCTGGGATGCAATGTCGAAAGAGAGAAAAAGAGAGGAGGAAGACGATAAAGATATCAGAAACAACAATAGAATGCCGCAACAAAAAGAAGACGTGCCGAAAGGGAGAAAAAGGAGAAGAGGAAGAGGAAGATATCAGAAACTAAATGACGCGAAGAGTTTGCGGTCTATTTAAAATGAAACTGGGCGTCAGTTTCTCCAAAATGTCGACTTCTATATGACTATAGGCATCAATTCAGTTACTAATTCGACGTCCAAGTTAACTTTTCAACTGACCTTTTGAATCCCACTAGACGTCGGTCACAATGGGAGCCGACGTCTAGGAAGTTGAAACGATTGACATTTGATTTCCTGTCAGGGATGTTGACGACAATTGTGATGGGGCGTCGACGTCTATAATGATGCACATCATTACTTACAGGCACATATACGTCGGTGCCCCTTCTAGCCAACGTCTATGGCCCTCGAATTTGGTGAATTTAATTAATTACAGCCACTTAGACGTCGCGTGTACAGATCCCTGACGTCTAAATTGAAGATTTTTTATCTTCTCGTCTTTCATATTCAGGCCGTAGACGTCGCCTGTTGACTAAACGACGTCTAAGAGCCTGGGAATTAGGTGAAAGCATTAATTGCAGCCCTATAGACGTCGGCCCCCCGTGAACACCGATGTCCCGGGACTGTCTTCTGACCTACCTCAGGCCATTAGACGTTTGTATGCAGTAGTTGGGATGTCTACAATATCATAGACGTCGCATTGTCTGGAAACCGACGTCTACGTTACCAAGCTACTTACAATAATGCCACCATCCACTCATATACGTCGGATTATCAACAAACCGACATCTATTGGGTGACGTTAAACAGCGTTTTTGCACTAGTGTTTATAATATCAATGTACACTCAATTTTTTCACCTTATTAGTAAATTTTATGTGCATTAATAAATTAGTTGTTTTTCTTTTTTCAAGAGTGGATCAATTTTAGTAAAATGTTATATATGTTTTTAGATTTTTGTATCCAAATCTAGAATTCATTTTCTTTCCTAAAGTTTAATATATTTGGTCTCAAATTTAAGAAAACGAATGAATGTAGTCTTTTTATCAATGATGTGATTTTTCTTTACATGTAAAACAATATTTCAAGCTAGTATTTAAGTTATTTACATCATTTGACACATTCTATTCTAAATTTTAACCTAGAATACAATTTAACATGTAAAAAAAAAAGTTTATATCTTTGGATTAAAATAATTATATCTATTATTTTTTAAGTTTAAAATTAAATTGTATCAAAATTTGTAATATAGATGAATTTAAATTTAGTACCTAAGTTTAAAAAATAAAAACATATTTAACCTTTTAGTATATATGTAGTATATATTTGAATTTTTTTCATGTTAATGCATAAAACTAACCAAATAAATGGTTTGTGACTAATCAATTAATTTTAACCTTGAACTATATTTTTTTAGAACCGTGATGACATTAATCCAACTTTTATCTATCATGATTAAAATAAATCATTTTGTTTTACTTATATTAATAAGTAATTAGGTTTTTTAAAATCATATAAATCATTGCTGTATAAGATAAATACACAACTAACCATACAAATGAACATTTAAACTTTTTACCTCATCACTAAATTTCATGTGTCGTGAATAAATGAATGATTTTTCTATTATCAAGGGCTTCTTAACTAGCTAATTTAGTAAACATTTTAAACCCGTTTGTGCATAAAGTGACACATATCTAATCAAATAAAATAAATGTGACTACATCTACCCTTCAAATAATTTTTAGAACTATAAAGACATTAATTCAATTTTTATTTATCATGATTAAAATAAATCATTTTACCTTAGATAAATAGATTGAAATTCAAAGAAAAAAACTCTAAAAGCACACATTATTATTAGATGACAATCAGGAAGGACGAGAGTGAATTTCGTTATCCATTTCAAAAGAAAAAATTCATCTCATCTATACTCTAATCCAATGGATATAAAAGTTTTGTCCCAGATATATACTCGTTTCTGTCTCCGTACTCATATTTGTTTCTTACTTTTTTAATATAAATTAATTATATTTTAAAAGATAATAATAAAATTTACAAATAAAACATAATATTATCAGATATTTAATGAATTTTTGTTTTTTCAATATAAAACATTTATAATGAAATTATAATTATGCATATCTCAAATTAGAGTTTTAAATAAAATTTCATTAAACCAATATATTTATTAAACTTGCAAAGTTAATGAAAGATAAATTTTAAAAAGTTACAAAAGGAAAATAGATAATCAAATTCAAAAGTATTTTAAATGCCTCTTTACTTCCATTTTTTAAATTCTAATGAAATCTTTTTTTATATATATAAATAAAAATTATAATACACTAGTTGAATGAAATCATATAAAAAACAAATATTAAACTAATTATAAATAAAATTGAACATAAATATTTAATATTAAACTAATTATAAATAAAATTTAACATAAATATTTAATTTTTTAAACTTCGATGATGATAAACAATATTTATATGACAATAATATTAAATCCTTACGTTACGGTAAATAATTTTTTTTACAATTGTAGATAAATTTACATTTATGATAATGACATAGAAAATAAAAATATAAATATAAAAAACATCAAAAACAATATTCAACATGTTAGAAATAAATGATAAATAAAAATATTAAAAAGAAGTCAAATATATGCATCTTAGAAATAATTTGATATATTATTAGAAAAAATCGTGAAAAGGAAAACGAATGTATAATTATATTAATGTTAAGAGATAATTAAAATTATTTTATAAAAAAAATTCAAATAAAACAAAAATTAAAAATAAGTGAATAAGAAGATAATTTTTTTATATTATGTAGTAAAGAAAGAACTTATCCTATTGAACACTTAAATTCAGAATTAAACATTCTCATAAAAAATAAACAATAAACAAAAAATATTAAAAGAAATAAAAATTTTGAAATATAAAAAATATTTAATTTACATACATTATTTAAATATAATTATACAAAAATCTGAAAAGAAAAAAAAAATATTTAAAAAATTGAATTAATAAATATCAGAGTAGATATAAAATAAAAATAAAATAAATATATACATGTCTATCTATACTCTATACCTAAATTTAAAGCGGGTTAAAAAGTACGACGATTGAAAAGCACGTGAAAGAATAAGTTATCTGTCATTCATGACCCACTTTTGTGTTATACAATAGGACCACCAAATTTTTATAACAGGACAGCCGATACTTTGACAAGGAGAAAACGACAAAAACATTAATATGATACGAATAAGTAATAATATTTTAATTATAATTATATTATTTTTTAATTTAAAATCAAAATTATATTATTACAATATTGGAAAATGATATTTTAACATCATTTTTTGACACTGGACACGTGTCAAAATGTGATTGAACGATTTCAAATTAAAAAAGTTGAGACAGGGGTATGTTTGGAAGAAAAAAACCAAAGTTTGTATTTTTAATTTGAAATCTTTCAACCACGTTTTGACACGTGTACAGTGTCAAAATGGTGTCAAAAAATTGTGTTAAAATTTTATTTTCCTACAATATTAAACATCTGTAAGATGAATGATTTTTAAAGGCGTCTCCAAACTAACCTTTTCCTTTAAAATGATATAATCACCGCGAAATGATATTTCAACACCCTTATTTGACACTACTTTGACACTGGACAGGTGTCGGTGTGTTATTGGGTGTTTTTGTTTTAAAAAATAAATTCTTTTTAATTCTGAAGGAAGGGCAAAGTTGGAATAAAGTTTGATTTATTTTCAGTTTCGCGGTTTCTTTTCCATTTCTCTTTCCTTGCTCTCTGGTTTTGATGAAACAGGGTCTTCCTTCCTCTCTCGCGGTCTCCTCTCGCTCTCTTCCAATCGACCATTGCTCTGTGGTGTTTTGTGCCTTGAAAGCCCTATTTTGTTCGACCATTGCTCTGTGGTGTTGTGTGCGTTGAAAGCCCTCTCCCTCCGCTGTGGTATCGCCAAGGGGTGGGT
>NC_028358.1:28542365-28564430 GCF_000741045.1 Vigna radiata var. radiata
GATGGTGCCCTGTGTACAAAATCAGGGTGCCCTGTGAAGGACTTTCTGTACAAAAACCCAATTTCATTCGCGTAATCGTTTACATGATGTGGTAAACGATTACTACACAGTTTTTCACAGCACTTCACCTAGAATTTCATCCAACCACTTTCACTCAACATAACANCTTTCTCCAACGAATTTGGGGTTCCCTAAATCTCCACTCCACCCCCAACACACAATCTAAACCCAAAATCATTAAAAGTATTTCACGTTTTCAATTAAGCAAGTTTAATGTAATCAACAAAGAATGTTGCCCATGTCCACATGCATTGTTCCTTGCGTACATTAAGTCCAACATAAACCACAATATTTGTCAAGTCAAATTTTTAACAAGTGAATTTCCCAATATCAATCACACAACTCATTCCATTAACTTCAACAACATTTGAAAAAGATAAAGTTTAATGTAACATTCAACAACATCTGTGTACAAATTGAAATTACTAAACAAATCTTTCAACAAACCAACATCTCTCAACATAAAACATAAGTTTAAAATCTGTTAATACATCTCCAGGTCACACATCTTTTGTTCTAAAACTTCTAGTAAAAGGAGTTCTAAGAGCTCTGCTCTTGATCCGCGGTCNTGAACCCTTCCTGACAAAAGTCTTCAATGCAGCTGCATCAGTGGACATGGGTCTAGATGAAATGCCTTCCGGGGAAATGCCTCCCGGAGAGAANGAAGGATCTTCACGTGCCACACTCGGTCCACCTTCCTCCGTTTACCTACATATTTAACACATGAACTTTTTGTAAAAATTCCTTTCAAGTTCAAGTCCTTACCTTCAATACTCAACCCCAGACCTAAACAAAAGTCATTCTCTGTCATGGGGATTTCTTTATCTCNAATTACAAAACAACCATTACAGTCATCCCATTTCACAACTAATTCACTCAAAATATTCCTAGCCAATCTAACTTTTTCACTCACCTCTGCGAACCAACTAAAAGGAGTCCCACAAATCAATGACCTTTGCTCCTGTGTCAGTTCCTTGGTCAGAGTTGATATATAGTTAGTAGAAAATAAGTGTCTAACCGTCAACTGCACCAACCACATCAACCACAAATGTTGAAAACCCTAAAACACTAAATACTGCGAAATACAAACAAAAGGGAGCAAATATAAATAGACCAAGGATGAAGGCGACACTTACCTTAGTCGAATTACTTGCCATTTCGAAACAAAGGGAGGAGAAAACCACACCATGATCGAAGAAATCAAACACGCCCACGAAGGTCGAACAACGATAGCCTCGACGAGAACGAAATCGAACAACAGAACGAAGATGATATGGTCAGAGATGGGGAAAAGCGACGACCACAACCAAACCGGAAAGAGGAAACGGGTGTGAAATGGAGAAATGAGAACTGTAAAAACGTTTCACTCTGATGAAACAGGGCATGGGCAAAAGAAGAAATCAAATTTTCAAATCTGCTCCTATTTTTTCAACTCCTTTTGACATTTTTTTTTAAAAAAAAAAAACCAACCAATCGTTGCCTGCCACGTCAGAGTGTTAAAATGGTGTTAAATGGAATGGTGTTAAAATATCGGGGACGCATAATCACCAGCAATGGTGGAGTGATAAGAAAGAGAAAAACAGAGAAAAGCCATGGAAGGAAAGTTATCACGCGCAGCAAAGAAGGTTGTACCCTCTTCCATTCAAGAACTCAACCTCCTCGCTGAGCAATGCAACGCCATCAACATCGGCGGGGGCTTCCCCGACTTCCCCGCCCCTCCCCACATAAAAAACGCCGCCGTTTCTGCCATCAAATCTGACTTCAACCAGTACAGGTTTCTTCACTTCACACTTAGCATCAAACAACTGTTACCATAACAGCTTCCTTGTGTAACTTCTGTATATCTTCATTTTTTGCAACAATTGATGAAACCAAACTAGGAACGTCCAAGGTGTATGCGACTACTTGGCCAAGATGATGAAGGAGAGACACGGTTTAGACATCGACCCTCTTACGGACGTAGCTATTTGCTGCGGTCAAAGTGAGGCCTTTGCGGCTGCAATCTTTGCAAGTGTGTTCTGTTTTGTCGTTCTTTTATTATTGTTAGCTTAGTTCAGAAACTATAAGGTTATTAGTTGGTTATCATTAACATGGTATGTTGAATCTTGTGTTTCAAACAGCAATTGACCCAGGCGACGAGGTCATACTATTCGACCCTTCCTATGAAACATACGAAGGATGTGTTGCCATGGCCGGGGGAGTACCTGTAAGTTTGCTATCTTCTACCTTATTTAAGGTTGTATCATATAATTGTTATGATTTATGAACAATGGTTATAGTAGAATAGCTTGCTTTCTGTTGGTGTTGTGTCCATTTTTCTGCGTACAATGCATGTTTAAGTGATTCAATGATCCGGTAGAGATTTAACCAATGAAAGAGAAAGAAAACATATAATGCATGTTCAAGTGATCATGTAGAGATTTAAACAAGGAAAGAAAAGAACACAAATTGGCATCAGTGCAGAATAAACTTTTTATACCTATTAAAAAAGACATTTTATATTGATTTTCGAAGTAGTAATGAAGTAAGGAGTATAGAAAATGGTCACATATCCTTAATCATGGCCAAATATACTTAAGAAGAGTTGGAATCATCCATTCCATAGAAGATGAATCTAAACTTTTAGAAGGTGAATCTAAACTTTTAGGATGTTTCACCATGTAGTTTCAAAATTCATCCCACACCTCTAAAATATAAAAAGTATTCCTAGCAAGTATTATAGCCGGTGTTTGAAAACTGATTAAGAAATTTATTTAACCGGTATTTGAAATACGTTTGACAAATTTACTTAACCGGCTTTTGAATGTCGGTTAAGTTTTTCTTTTATTAATAAAAATAAAAATAACACATTAAAAATATTAAAAATTTAACATTTTAAATTGAAAAATAAATTTAAAAAGTATTTATTTAAATTTCATAATTAAATTTTGAGCTTTTATATAATAAATATTTAATTAATTTAAAAAAAAAAGATTAAATAAAAATATGTTAACCGTAATTGGAAATACGTTAACATTGTAACCGTAATTCCACTTACGGTTTTTTAATTTATTTCTTTAATTATGTAATGTTTTTTTTATAGTTTTTAATAAATAAATAATATGTTAATTAAAATATTTAATTTTATTTTATTACTTTTTAATATGTATTATTATTTATTATAATTATTAAATAAAAAATAATCAAAAAATATAAAATACAGAAAGTTTGTTAAAATTTTTTAATATATTTTTTATATAATAATAATAATAATAAATAATTATACATATTAAAAAGCAATAAAATAAAATTTAATATTTTAAATTAGGATATTATTTATTTATTAAAAACTATAAAAAAAAATTACAAAACTAAAGAAAAAAATTAAAAAACCGTAATTGGAATTACGGTTACAATGTTAACGTATTTCCAATTCGGTTACCATATTTTTTTTAATTAATAAAATATTTATTTTATTAAAAAATAATTTTTAATTATGAAATTTAAATAAGTAATTTTTAAATTTAATTTTTCAATTTAAAATGTTAAATTTTTAATATTTTTTGTTGTATAATTAAATAAAAATAAAAGTAAGAAAAAAAACTTAACCCATTTGAAAGTCAGTTAAAAAGTTTTGCTAACCGTGTATTTCCAACTCCGGTTAAATAAATTTTTTAAATGATTTTCAAACAATGACAATAATGCTTTAGGTTTGGGCACTTTTGGTATCATAGAGGTGTAGGATGAATTCTTGAAGGTGGAGGGTGAAAGACCCAAACTTTTATTATTATGGACCATTAGCGAGTTCTTAGTAGATTAGATTATTTTGGACCTTGGATTATGGATCAAGTAGTATAGGATTTTCTTTCTAGGCCATGCATGAGAAGTAGTGTAAGGTTTTAGTCAACTTGTTTCAACAAAGGTCAACACGCAATGTTGACCAAGAGAGACCCATTTTCTAGAGTTGACCACATGAGTCAATGTTTTGTCTTTGCCTTGGTGAACTAAGGAAAAGGGTGTCCCACCTTTGGAAGAGAGTAACCATGTGTCATGTTCTTAATGGAAAGGATTTCCTACAGGTAGTGACCATGTGTCTATCTAGAAATGGAGAAGATTCTCCTATGATAGTTGCCATATGTCCTCCTCTTAAAGGAGATGATTTTTACCTTAGTCTCTAAGCTAGCCAAGTTGAGTTTTTTAGGGTTTTACAATTTTGAGACACCTTAAGCCTATAAACAAAGGTGTCTCCTTCCATGTAAGTTACCAAGGTTAAAGCATCCCATCTAGGTTTTCTCTAGCCATCATTCCTTAAGAGTTGGCCCAACCTCTCTTGAGAGCACCCAAACACCACCATAGCTCTCTCCTCTTGTTTGAGTCACATCGCTTGGAGGAGGAGCCATGCTCTTACCACATACAACCTACCTATATGTGCAAAATATTCCCACCACCATCAAGCTTCTGCAACCACCAACTTATTTGGATGTCTACACCTTGCTCGAGTCATATAGCTTGGTGAAGCTTATTCCATAAAAAAGTATTCAACTTTTTATATCGCTTCTAGAACCGATATAAAAGTTTAAACTTTTATACCATTTGGAACTTTAACCGATATAAATTTTTAAAGGTTAAATTTTTCCTGTTGTTCCATTTGCAAAGCAAAATTGTGATAAAAAAAGTATAAGCATGTTATCATCAGAGTTGGAATAATTGCTCCAAATACATAAGCTAGGGGAACCTTCAAGATATCCTGCATTTTGTAGTAACTATTAGATGGATGTTTAGACTTGCCTAAATTCAAATCATCACTGATTTTGTTCATAATGTAAAAACTCTTAACATGACATTCAAACAATTTGGATGGAAAAAGTTGTACTCAATGTTTAAGGGTACATACCTTCACTACTATTTAGTGATAGAGTGATTCAGGTTCCCAAGGTTGATGAGAAATAAGCCTTCTAGGAATGCCATTGGAACTTTTCTTTGTACAACATAAGATAGTGCAGTCCATAACACTACCATCCATGAAATCCCATAACCTGCTATAAACTGCGTTGGATGCCAGAATAAGAAACAAAGAATTGATAGGGTAAATCAAGCTTGTCATAACCACAACTCAAAGATCTACCCCTGAACCCACTGGACGATGAGTGAACCAGTCATCGTACGAGCCTCGAAGGAGTGTCCCATCATTAACAGACCTTTGCCCAGTTAGCCATTAGCATTGCGCACCATCCCTCCATCATTGCGAGCTTTTATGCGAGCAACTAGAACCACTTCACATCTCCATTGTGAGAGCCACCGCAACCCACCATGGTAACAAACGTGAACACAACGCGATGCATCCTAAATCATGAGCACCACCACAACTTGATGATGTTCCTACACTACAACACCATGCAACCATAACGACATATATCTATATCGTTTCAACCTGTTATCCACGAAGAACCACTGTTAGTGCAACACCTTATTGTCATTAAACCTCGTCTGAGAAACACAACGTCTCCATTTCAAATTTGTACAATTCCAACATCGATGACGATGAACAACAAACCTTAGCAGATCCATACACAAAAAATTTGGGATCGGGCCACTTTCATTGGGCTAAAAGGGAAAGCATCGCAAGGGAACACATAATGCACTATAGAACCACGAAATGAACACCTCGACATCAACACTACAAGACACCATTGGAATCCAAAGAATGAAAGCAAGGTTTTTGTACAAAACTAGGCAAATTTGCCTCCCATATTATGTAAATGGGCAAATTTGTGGTCAAAGGGAAGTCGTGAGGGGCCCAGACGACTTCTAATGAAGAAGTCGTGCCCCCCTGCACGACTTCACACTATTCATTTGACCAATGTTGAAGTCGTGCACCCCAAAAACAACTTTATGGCATTGTAATCAATTACCAAGCTCCGTAATCGATTACAACGTGCTGAAGTCGTGCCCCCCTGCACGACTTCACATTTGTAGGGAAAAATGACTCTAGTAATCGATTACATCCTTGTTGTAATCGATTACCAGCAGGTTCAATGGGCAAAAACTCCCTGGTAAGCAATTACACCATGGTTGTAGTCGATTACCAGTGTGTTCAATGGGCAAAAACTCTCTGGTAATTGATTACACCATGGTTGTAATCGATTACCAATGTGTTAAGTGGGCAAAAACTCACTGGTAACGATACAACCTTCTTGTAATCGATTACTAGAGTGTTTGAGTGTTGAATGAAATTTTATTTTTGTTATAGAGCATCATTAGAAGTTATATATGTGCAATTATTTTAATTTTTGTAAGCACATTGTTGTTGATGACATTGTGATGTATTGTTATGTTTAGGAAGAGTAATTTTTGAATGAAAATACAAATGGAAAGCATAAGGCAAACTCAAATGAAATTTGAACTATTTTATTGAATTCAAAATGCATTACAGAAGCAAAATAACTAAAAATAAAAAAAGACGAAAGTACAATAAAATTGCTAACTATCTAGGAAGAAGATCCATCATGTGGACCAAATTGATGACGCAGCCAATGTCGTGCTCTAAATGACCAACTTGAGTTTTCATTGTATCGAAGCGGTCTCCCATCTTCAACTCGAGCTATTCAAATCTTGCATTCATGTTTTCATTCATAGTATTGAAGTTGTCCCCCACAAATGTTCTGAGATCATTGATCCCCCTCATGATGTCATCATATGCAGAAATTTGTTGTTGAAGAAGGGGTAGTGGTGGTTGTTGTTCAGGATGTGCTTCATTATGGCGTTGAGGAGGAGGAAGAGAATTTCTTTGAACCCATCCGTTGTCAGCATTTTTGGTAAATCCAAAGGACTCTATCACTGATGACCTTATAATCATTTGTCTATTCTGTGGGGTAAGTATTTCATCATGCAATGGAATTTGAAAATGTTGCAAGATTCGAGAGATAAAAAATGGATATGGTAAAGGAGCATTTGGCCTCAAAGCCTTCTTCATCCTATATTGGATGAGATGGCTCCAGTTTATCTGCTTTGTCGTCATTATAATCCATAATAAGATAACATCTTCCTTGGTAGCTTGTGCAATGTTAGAAACACGTGGCAAAATAATACGACAGATAATATAATGTAATATTTTAGCATCAACTTTCATAGATCCAGCTATAATTCTACTAGTTTGACGTTTGTATGGTAAAGAAATCAACTGCCTTGCTACGTCCATACTGCATTCATCCACCCATTCATCGAGTAATTTACCTTCAAAATTCAAGCCAACAGAGGGGAGGTTGGTTATGGAAGCTAATAGACTGGGTTTTATAATCAATTTTACATTTTTAACCTTAGTCTTAATGGTTGCTTTATCAAAAAATTTGAGATTGCTATAAAAAATACGTACTAAATCAGGATAGTAGTCTGTAGCATCAGAGACAAAATCAATCAAGCCCAGATTTCTCAGGATGTGGAAAAATTCAAAAGTTTCATTTTTGAAATAATTTTCGTCAAGGAATTTTCAAAAGTCTTTAAGACTACATCTTGGATGACTATAATAATTATTTGTTATGTTTAACACTCTTTATATTATTTGAAACTATTTAAAAGTCTTTAAGACTTCAACTTAGATGACTGTAATAATAATTTGTTATGTTTTGTAATAATTTTGAATATTTTAAATCAAGTTCTGTTTTAATATATTTCTAATTACTGCTACAATTTTTTTATATCATTTTATATGTTAACAATGTATATAAATTTAAATGCAAATTGTCAAATTAATATTTCTATCCAGATATTTTAGTTTCTATCTCAAATGATACAACCAAATGTACTTTTAAACCAAAACTCACTGGTAATTGATTACAAGGTTTCTTTAATCAATTACCAAAGGCCTCTAGTAAGCGATTACAGGGTTTTTCGTAATCCATTACCAGAGGCCTGTGGTAATCAATTACAGAAACCCTGTAATCGATTACCAAAGGCCTATGGTAATCGATTACAGGTGAAACCCTACACTATAAATTTAACTTTTTCTGTCTCTTAACGTGCACCTAACCCCCCGCTCCTCGCAGACCAGCGGCCAAACCTCCATTGAAGCACCTCAAAAATCACATCTTTTCCTACTTTTTTCACTTCTAAACAACATTTTCCCATTCTCCATTTAATTCTCTTCAATTTGCACCAATTGAAATCTGAAATGGCGGAATCTTCGAATAGGCAAAGGGTTAGGGGCTCATCTTCTACAGTTGTGGGACGTTTCCGCCGTCAACCTTCACCGATTGAAAGCTCACCCTCACCTTCACCACCACCATCATCGACTGAATCACACCAAAATCTTCAGTTTTCAACCCTTGCACTGTCCGAAAGGTATTTCACACTTTTCAGTGACCGTCAGGTGATTGACCCTAAATTTCCTTGACGAAAGTTATTTCAACAATGAAACTTTTGAATTTTTCCACATGTTGAGAACTCTGGGCTTGGTCGATTTTGTCTTTGATGCTACAGACTTCTATCCTGATTTAGTATGTATTTTTTATAGCAATCTCAAATTTTCTGATAATAGAGCCATTAAGGCTGAAGTTAAAAATGTATAAATGATTATAAAACCCAGCCTATTTGCTTCCATAGCCAACCTCCCCTCTATTGGCTTGAATTTTGAAGGTAAATTACTCGATGAATGGGTGGATGAATACAATATGGACGTAGCAAGACAATTGATTTCTTTGCCATACAAACGTCAAACTAGTACAATTGCTGTCGGATCTATGAAAGTTGATGCAAAAATATTACATTATATTATCTGTCATATTATTTTTCCACATGTTTCTAACATTGCACAGGCTACCGAGGAAGATGTTATCTTATTGTGCATTATAATTACGGCAAAGCAATTAACTGGAGCCATCTCATCCGATATAGGATGAAGAAGGCTTTGAGGCCAAATGCTCCTTTATCATATCCATTTTTGGTCTCCTGGATCTTGCAACATTTTCAAATTTCATTGGATGATGAAATACCTGCCCCACGGAACAGGCAAATGATTATAGGGTCATCAAGGATAGAGTCCTTTGTATTTACCAAAAATGCTAACAACAGATGGGTTTACAGAAATTCTCCTCCTCCTCCTCCTCAATGCCATAATGAAGCACATCCTGAACAACAACCATCACCACCCCTTCTTCAACAACAAACTTCTTCATATGATGACATCATGAGGGTAATCAATGATCTTAGAACATTTGTGGGGGACAACTTCAATACTATGAGCGCAAACATGAATGCAAGATTTGAACAGCTTGAGCTGAACATGGGAGACCGCTTCGAAACAATGGAAACTCGAGTTGATCATTTAGAGCACAACATTGGCTATCTTCACGGTAGATCTTCTTCCCAGATAGTTAGCAATTTTATTGTACTTTCGTCTTTTTTTATTTTTAGTTTTTTTGCTTCTACAATGCATTTTGAATTCAATAAAATAATACACATTTCATTTATGAGTTTTCCTTATGCTTTCCATTTGTATTTTCATTCAAAAAATTACTTTTCCTAAAAATAACAATACATCACAATGTCATCAACAACCATGTGCTTACAAAAATTAAAATAATTACACATATATAACCTCTAATGATGCTCTAACACAAAAATAAAATTACATTCAACACTCAAACATTCTGGTAATCGATTACAAGAATGTTGTAATCACTTACCAGTGAGTTTTTGCCCACTTTACACATTGGTAATCGATTACAACCATGGTGTAATCGATTACTAGAGAGTTTTTGCTCATTGAACACACTGGTAATCGGCTACAACCATGGTGTAATCGTTTACTAGGGTGTTTTTGCCCACTAAACCTGTTGGTAATCAATTACAACAAAGGTGTATTAGATTATTAGAGTCATTTTTCCCTACAAAGGTGAAGTCATGCAGGGCGGACACGACTTCAGCACGTTGTAATCGATTACGGAGCTCGGTAATTGATTACAACGCCATGAAGTCATTTTTGGGGTGTACGACTTCAACACTGGTCAAATGAACAGTGTGAAGTCGTGCAGGAGAGCACGACTTCTTGAAGAAGTCGTCTAGGTCCCCACGACTTCCCTTTGACCGCAAATTTGCCCATTTACATAATATGGGAGACAAATTTGCCTAGTTTCGTACAAAAACCTTTATATAGTGCATGAGCTTCTAAATAACAAGCATAATCTAGTTTAGACCAAGTGACCCTTTCTCTTAGCAAGTTCAGCATGTTTGTTATCTTCGAATGTGTTATTGATACTACATTTTTTAATTTATATTTTGTCCTTTATGTGTGTAATGGTGGTCCCTTGTTTTTGTAAACCTATTTGAACAGATTCACGTGCCACTTGATCCACCTCAATGGACCCTGGATTCACGTAAATTACTCGGATCATTCAGTGAGAGAACTAAAGTCGTAGTACTGAACAGGTTACAAATTTCACAAATTCATAATTGCCTCAACTTTAGATACACTTAATCCCCATCTTGGGAAGCCTCACTACTCAGATTAGTTCCCTTGATATTCTTCAATTCAACTAATAGAATACCGATTGAGTGAATTTTTTAAAGTAAAGATGTGAGCAAGTAATGTTGTTCCTAAGTTTACGGTTTAAGCTTGTAATCATTTTAAATTTTGCATGTTACAAATGATTCATTTTGTGTATTTCGATGTCAAGGATTGCCAAGTTTACGCTTTTGATACGCCGAATTTTGCGGAGGCAATGCCAACCCTTGAAAAGTTTGCTTGGTTTTGCTTGTTATTCCTTTTTTTTTTCTGCAGTTCAAAATTTCTCTTTTTAAGGCTTATTAGAAAGGGTTAAAGCATTGAGGAGTTGGTTGTTTTCCTTTCATCATTTTGAATGGTTGCAGCGACTGTGATAATGACACACTAGAAGGTTTTTTTTTTTTTTTTTTTTTGGTTAAGCATGAAAATGTTCGTAAAAAATGTTCCGTTTTATGATATGAAGAAGTACAAAATGCTGACAGAAAACTTAAACAGCCCTCACAATCCTACTGGCAAAGTTTTCACAATAGGGGAACTCGAGATTATAGCTGGAGAATGCTGCAGCAGGAATTGCCTGGCTATAACAGATGAAGTATGTACTCCTTTACTTTGTACGCATGGAAATTCAATTATGGATTTAACCATGATATCTATGGAATGAATTAAATGAATTAGGCAGGCTAAACTACCTCATCATAGTATACTTCTTTTTCTATATTAAATGAATTAGGCAGGCCAAACTATCTCATCATAGTATACTTCTTTTTCTATATTAATTGATTTGTCTTGGAAAAATAATCACTTATCTGCTTTTAACTCGGACCATGGTACTTCTCTGCATGTTTTATATATGCATAAGCACAGGAATCACTGAGAATTTAAAATATGCAAGAGTAGAACATTTGTCCTGTAGTTGAATAATGTATGTTTTGTCTTCTGTTGGATTTTTATGTAGGTATATGAACACATAACGTATGACAATCTGAAACATATATCCCTTGTGTCATTTCCTGGAATGCAAGAGCGGACTATATTAACATCTTCTTTGTCCAAACCATTTAGTGTGACAGGTAAAAGCTCAAAGCTGCATTAACCAAACTACGCTGGAAGTATTATAGCTTTATCATTATTTCTGTGAAGAACTAACTCACTGTTGATGTTTATCAGGTTGGAGGATTGGATGGGCAATTGCACCAACTTTTCTTGCGTCTGCTATACAAAATATTCACTTTAGACTTACAGGTTGTGCCCCAGCACCTTTTCAGGAAGCTGCATTGAGTGCTTTGAGAAGTCCTCCCGAGTACTTTGAATCACTCCGAAGTGTAAGAGATCAAAGTACATTTGATGGCGTTAATCACTCCCCTCATAACAAAATGCTATATTTCTTAGTTGGATTTTTTCTGGTGGTATTTTTAATCTGTGCAGGATTATCAATCAAAAAGAGACTATATCGTAAATTTTCTAGCAGGAGTAGGTTTCAAGATTGAGTTTATACCTCAGGGCTCCTTCTTTTTATTTGCTGAGCTTCCTGACAATTGCCCACTTTCAGATGTATGTGCACTCTTTACTCCATTTAAGTTGGGATTTTCCTGCAATAAACAAGTTCATTGTTCTATTTTTTCCAAACATAAATGTCTTGTTGTTCACAGGTAGAATTTGTTAAAAAACTAATACTAGAGGCAGGGGTAGCGGCTGTTCCAGGACGAGGATTTTTTCATACAAAATTATCATCAGATGAAGTTTCGAACTTACCCTATCCCTACGAGAAGAGATACATCAGGTTTGCATTCTGCAAAAACGATGCGACTTTAACTCTGGCGGTAGAGAAACTGGGTAAGCTTTTGGATGCTAAAGGGCAACTTGTGCTATATTAAATTTGGAGAAAGAATAATGTAGTGGCAGGAAGAAAACAACATTGTTGAAGATGGTCGAATTATTATGGATTAATTTGAGCAAAACAACTGCGAAATTTTCTAAGCTTGTATTTGTTTCATTAGTCAAAAGCTGAAAGATATTACATTTTTCTTCCTTAGTTTTTTTCTCAGCCTTAATTGCAATATACTTGGATCATAGAAAAATCATGCAAATGCAGCACACCAAGGGATTTAGAAATATTAAAATTTAGTTCAGTTTTCGGAAGACGCACGCTTGTGTCCTGAAATTTTTCAACTTAACGGTTTGTGGTATGCCCAGAAATGAGAAAAAAAGTTTTAAATTTATGTACCGGTGCCACCTGGCTCATGTTTAATAAAA
Organism: Vigna radiata var. radiata; assembly: GCF_000741045.1. NCBI lineage: Eukaryota > Viridiplantae > Streptophyta > Magnoliopsida > Fabales > Fabaceae > Vigna > Vigna radiata. The sequence goes on from NC_028358.1 coordinate 28,555,156, forward strand.
ATACGGTTTTAATAAGAGAGCTTATTTTCTAAAACTCAGGAGGAAAAATATTTGGTAAAAGCGGTAAAATTGATATTTTATATATTTTAACGTTTTAATGCATTTAATAATTTAAAATATAGTTTGGGATGGTTGAGAGATAATTTATTGACCAACAATAAAAAAAATAAAAGATGTTTAAAATATTAATTTATTTCACACTCCAAATTGTATATATAAATTATGTTGTAAAAGCTTACTAAAAATTAAAAAATAAAAAACAAAACTCGACAACCGTTATTCTCAACTCAGTCAAAACTCTAATGTTTTAGGGAAACTTAATTTGACATTAAATTAAAAAAGCGATGTTGAATGATGTAGGTATACCGACATTCATTAACGAAGTCCATAAAGGGACCCAACATCCAAATGTGTTAAGCGACAAGACTTGCACCGCTTATGAATGAGAAAAAGGAGGAGAATTGATGTCAACCTTATCATAGCCAATGCCAACTGTAGGTTTTTTTTTTTTTTTTTAAATAACTTATTTGTTTTTACAATTTTACCAAACTTAAAAAGTAAAAAATCAACACAATTTGAAGTAGTGAATGTTTCCAACACACATTTTAAAGTTTAAAACAATTTTACCAAACTTAAAAAGTAAAAAACAACACAATTTGAAATATTCAATGTTTCCTACACACATTTTCAAGTTTAAAGTATGAATAATCAAAACTAAAAATATTAAAACTAAACTAATGAATGTCTTCAAGAAAAAAAAATTGTTGTTATGGTGAGTATGTCTTAACTCCATCGCTTTAGAAGAACACTCTCCACTCTTGTTGTATCTTCTTCATTGTATCTTTTGTTATTAGTGATAAATTCTTGAAGCACCATAAAAATAACACAAATTATTATGTTTGTATTGTAATGTTTGAAGTCGAATGTGATTTATAATATGTGAAAGATATGTATTACTACCTTGATCCAATCATCTCTAATTCATGTTCGAGTTATGATTTTGATCTAAACAATACATAGTAGTCACATGTTAGAAACCAGAATTTGGAAATAAAGGGAATGAAATATGAACAATGAAGTGATGCTAATTCAATATTATTATCAACCAAAAAACTCATAAAGTTCTAGACCCTCTGCCCAGAGCAAGCTCTTGAGAAGAATCGTAATCTTCTTCTCCCAATCCCACCGAAAAACCAAAAATGTGTCCCCCCTACCTCATAATATATAACAAACCATTTTCTCTCTCTTCTAACTAACACAATTCCCTCACAAAGCCATGTCACCCTTTTCTCTCCTCTTATAAACTCTNCCCCACCTATTTTTATTATCTCTTGGGTCCGTATCAATGCCTTCTTCATGAACTAAAGCCTTGTCCTCAAGGCTAAACTCTGGAAACTGACTTCGAATATTTATTTCATCTTCCCAAGTGGCTTCATCTACATTCTGCTCTCTCCATTGAACCAGTACCTGCTTCTTAGTTTCTCCTCTTTTCGTGTAGTTCCTAGTGGCTAAGATGGCCATGGGAACTAATATTTCAGCTTTGTCATCATCTAACCCTATAGGGAGAGCATCCTCAACCTTATACTTTCCCACCGCTTTCTTCAGCAAAGATACATGAAAAACAGGATGAATCTTTGAAGTAGGTGGTAATTTCAGACGATATGCCACCTTTCATACTTTCTCCTCTACTTCAAATGGTCCATAGTATTTAGCACTTAATTTATGATTAATTCTGCTCATGACCGATTGTTGTCTATTCTGTTTCAACTTCAAAAACACAAGATCTCCCACCGAAAAATGTCTTTCCCTTCGATGCTTATTAGCTTGAATCATCATTCTGTCTTGGGCACGTAATAAATGATACTTCAACTGTCTCAGTGCTTCATCCCTCTCTAGAAGATCCTTTTGAACAGTTGCTACCCTCACCTCTCCTTGAACTACTTGTACAATCTTAGGAAGAGTTCTCCCGTACACCGCTTCAAAAGGAGTGATTTTTGTGGAGCTGTGATAAGTGGTATTAAACCACAACTCTGCCCACGACATCCAAGTCACCCACGTCTTAGGTTGATCAGTAATAAAACATTTGAGGTAAGTCTTCAGACATCGATTAGTTACCTCAGTCTTTCCATCCGATTGCGGATGATACGCCATGCTCATTTTCAGCTTTGTTCCTTGCATCTTAAAGAGCTCTCTCCAAAACAAGCTCATGAATATCGGATCCCTATCACTCACCACCGAATTCGGTATTCCATGTAGCCTTACTATTTCTTTTACAAAAATCTCAGCCATGGACTTTGTCGTATAAGGATGTTTAAGGGGAACAAAATGACAGTATTTTGTTAAACGATCCACCACTACCAAAACTGCTTCAAAGCCTTTAGACCGGGGCAATCCAGTAATGAAATCCATACTGATATCCTCCCAAACTCTTTCCGGAATCTGTAAAGGCTGTAATAAACCATTAGGGGCTGCTGTTATATATTTCTGCCTCTGACATGTATCACAGGCTTGGACAAATTGTTGGACATCTTTCTTCATTCCTTTCCAGTACACATTAGCTGCAATCCTTCTATAGGTTCGATAAAATCCTGAGTGACCCCCTTGCGGAGTAGAGTGAGCTTCTTCCAATAACCTATTGACCCACATAGATTTCTCCGGTATCACTAAGCGATCTTGATAATATAAAACGCCTTGTTTATATTCATATCCCACATAAACCTGTCCAGCCTTTATTTCTTCTATTATCTTCTTCAATTTATCATCAATATGTACCGCTGCATTAAGCTCTTGCCAATCTAACCAAACTGGAAAAGAGACCATGCTCTTCATTTCTCCTTCATCTCTACTTCGGGATAGAGCATTTGCCCCCTGATTTTCTTTGCCTGGCTTATAAACAATCTCAAAATTATAGCCTAATAGTCTAGCCAACCAGTTTTGTTGTCCACCTGTTGTTATCCTTTGCTGCATCAATTGCTTAAGACTCTTCTGATATGAAAAAACAGTAAATTTGCGACCCAAAAGATCAGGCCTCCAGTGTTGGATAGCCAATGCAACTGCCATCAACTCTCTTTCGTAGGCTGACTTCGTCAAATTGCGTGAACTCAAGGCCTTGCTATAGTACGTCACAGGTTTTTTTCCTTGCATTAGGATTGCTCCAATCCCTGTCCCAGAGGCATCACATCCCAGGACGAACTCTTCTTCAAAGTTTGGGAGCCTCAACACTGGTGCTGATGTGACCCTTTGTTTGAGCTCATCAAATGCTTCTTGAGCTCGTTCATTCCACCCAAATCCATCCTTTCTAGTCAGCTCTGTTAGTGGTTTAGCTATCTTACCATAATCTTTTATGAACTTACGATAGTAGCCTGTGAGACCCAAAAATCCACGAACTCCCTTTACGTTCTTGGGAATTGGCCACTCTAACACACTATTAACCTTCGTTGGGTCCACCGCAACTCCATGTATGGAAATAATATGTCCCAGATACTCCACCTTCTCATGGCCAAACAAACATTTTTCCTTGTTCGCAAATAATTGGTGATCTCTCAACACTTCTAACACCTTTTCAAGCAACTGCATATGCTCTTCCCAACTGTTGTTGTACACGAGTATATCATCAAAAAACACCAATACCTTCGTCTCAACAGCGTCCGAAAAACTTCATTCATGAGAGCTTGGAATGTCGACGGGGCGTTCATAAGTACAAAGGGCATCACGAGGTACTCATAGTGACCCTCATGGGTTCGGAATGTTGTCTTTGGAATGTCTTCCTCCCTCATTCTGACTTGATGATATCCTGAACGAAGGTCCAATTTAGAGAAATATTTGGCTCCATGCAACTCATCCAATAACTCCTCAATAAATGGTATTGGAAATTTATCTGGAATAGTGACCTTGTTCAAAGCTCTATAATCAACACACATGCGCCATTTGTTATTTTTCTTCTTCACCAAAATGACTGGGCTCGAGTAAGCACTCTGGCTATGCCTGATATGACCCACTTCCATCAACTCTTGCACTTGTCTCTCAATTTTTTCTTCTGATGATACGCATATCTGTAAGGCCTCACGTTAATAGGTTCTTGTCCTGGTTTGAGATGAATTTTGTGTTCCTTTACACGTCTAGGAGGTAGCCCCTTAGGTTCTTCAAACACATCTTTGAAATACTGCAACAAGTGATTTAAGACGCTTCGTTGCTCTGGACCCAACTCTGCAACTTCCATCTTCTCTTTTTCCTCCAACACCCCACACACTGAAATTAACAATGAATCCCCATGAGGGACCCCTCTTAGCAGTTTCTCTCCTTGCTGTGTCTGGATCTTCATTTGCTGTTTTTTCCAATCCATAGTGGTCTCTCCCTACGTCATTAACCACGACATCCCCAATATCATGTCCATGTCCTCCAAATCGAAGAGAAAAGCATCAATTTCAAACTCACCATCATCAATCCTTACTTTGATGCCTCGACAAATCCCTTGAGTCTTGGATTTGTGCCCATCTCCCATCAGAATCTTCATTTGCTTGGTTCTTTCCCACTGCCAACCCAAAGCTTCCACAAGTTTTCGTGAAATAAAATTGTGCGGGCTCCGCTGTCGACTAAGAACAACATCGAAATCTCCCCAATCAGACCCCGTAACTTCATAGTCCTCGGTTGATCATTTCGGTCTCTCGTGAGAGAATAGAGGTTTAACGTTGTACATTCTACCACCACCTCATCTTCGTCATCCCTCTCCTCATTTTCCTCTTCATCCCCTTCGCATTCAACTTGGATTTCCTCATTCACCATGACCACCCTTAGCTGCTTAATAGGACATTGATGAAGGGGACCATACACCCCACCGCATTTGAAACACAAGCCCTTTTGTTTTCGGTCGAGAAGTTCTTGATAAGAAAGATGATTTGCTCCTCTATCACGTGACCCCCCTTTATTCTTTGCACCCCAATCCTTCTGAACACTTGGGCCAGGCCCATTTCCTCCCCAACTTCCCCCATTTTGTTTTGGACCAGTTTTTCCCACCACAGTTGAAATGGGTCGGTGCCCTACTTGATACCTATCCCTTCAAGACTCTCCCCTTCCCTGCCATATTTTATTTCTCCCTGATATCTCCACATCGATGGCGCGAGCTACATTCATCATGCGCCCCCTGGACAAAGGATGTGCCACGTGCAAGCTGCGTATTCTCGCACGTATTTCGTACTTCAGCCCTTGTGTAAAATAAGAAAAGTACTGTTCATCGGGCATTCATGGCACCTGAGCAATGAGACACTCAAAACTTGTAATATAGTCTTCGATACTTCCTAATTTTTTTATGGCAGCCAATTGATCATAAATACTCCCTTCTCCCCGGCCTCCATATCCCTCCAGCATCTCTCGTTTCAAATCTTCCCAAGTTAACTCATCATATTCATTTAATAAAGCATGGAAAAAATGAATTGTGCTCCCTTCCATACACAATTGTGCGAGATTCACCCGGACTGCCTCTCGTGTCTCTTGTACGTTAAAATAAACTTCATCTCTTGCTATCCACCCCGTTGGGTCTTCTCCATAGAACGGTGGTAATTCTATCTTCTTCATCGATTGCCGAAATTCGGCTAAATCGTCCCCCTCGAGTTGTCTCATACTTTTCGTTCTCTGCGTATTCACCGATCCTGACCCCAGCTCTTTGTTCTCCCCCTCATTCATATTAGTAAACTTCGAAATTAAGTGAAGGAGCTTTGATTGATTCTCAGCGGCTTCTCGGCATAAGGTTACGATCTGTTCTGCTGAATCCTTACGCAGCTTCTCCAAGTTGGTTTGACTTTGCAACGATTGCGTCACAAGCTCCTCGACCACCGCTTTGAGTTTAGCGACCTCACCCACAACAAGATCTGCCTCATTCTCCTCAACCGCTAGCTCTGCTTGGACATTATTCTTTCTTGGTGGCATGATCTCCGGTCGGGAAATATTGATCTGGCAGGTCAGACCAATTTGTTAGAAACCAGAATTTGGAAATAAAGGGAATCAAATATGAACAATGAAGTGATGCTAATTCAATATTATTATCAACCAAAAAACTCAGAAAGTTCTAGACCCTCTGCCTAGAGCAAGCTCCTGAGAAGAATCGTAATCTTCTTCTCCCAATCCCACCGAAAAACCAAAAACGTGTCCCCCCTCACAGCCTACACCTCATAATATATAACAAACCATTTTCTCTCTCTTCTAACTAACACAATTCCCTCACAAAGCCATGTCACCCTTTTCTCTCCTCTTATAAACTCTNCCCCACCTATTTTTATTATCTCTTGGGTCCGTATCATCACATACCCATGAATCTGGCAACTTGTTACATGAAACATGACAAAAAAAAAATCAAATATCTAGGTCATAAGTTGTTATATGATAATTAATAACTTAAAGATCAATGAGTTCCAACCTTTGGATACAATATTTCAAGTTGTTGTGCTTTGAGCCTACCCACAACTCTAATTACATTTGAAACATAGCTTAATATTAATATAACTAATTAGATGATATGAAAAAAATATAACACTTACATTTGTAACAAGAATTTCAAGTTAGGTTTCATCTTTCTATGCAGGGAACAAAACCATACAATTGTGCATTGTTTTGGTATGATGATCATCAATTGCCAATGAGCCATATCATAGATCACAAACAGTTAGTCGATTAATTAAGTAAACCTTTATAAAATTTTACATTTGGTAACACAAGATACATCTCTCTTTTAGACTCAAACATCCATGTTTGCAAATATGTTTACTTGTGACCAACTGTGTTTCTAGGAGATTGTATGGTTTGAGGTTCAATAAATCCATATAAGGATGTCCAACCTTGGTCCACAATAACTTTATCTATGTACCTATAATAAGAAAATTAAATATATATTAAAAAGTAACAATTTGAATATTTAAATATGGAAGACAATGAAAAATCTTATATGCACCATAGTTGTAGGATTTAAATATTTAACATCATATCTCCCCTAATGACCTCCAGTGCATCATTTAGAGTAACATACACTTGCACATAACACTAAAGGCCAAATACTCTTAAATTCACTCCTTCTTTACTGGTCCTCTATTTAACGTGTATAATTTCGTCATCTTCATGGATAGGTTGAAGCATGGGTTGCTTCTTAGGACGGGAGAATTGAAATAAATATTTTAAAATTTATAAATCATTTATTTATAAATTTAATATAAAAATACTAAGAATAGAAATATAATGCATGTGGTAGGCCAAAGTATGGCATGGTCAATGCTTTAGGCCAAGTTATAAATGTGCCTAAGGCCTCCCCACAAATTGGATTTTTGAAGTTGGTATAGACACTTGAGCATGGGAATCTTGAACTTCATCAATTATTACACTCACCTAGTGAGGAAAAAGAGGAGCACCATGAATAGTCTTCCTTCCTTCAATTTTTCGTCCTACAACTACTACATGCAAGAAATCTCCATCAACTAATAACTCATACTAACAAGTGTAGTGAGTATGATCTACAGTAGAGCATGACCCTTTTATGCTCACACGATGTCTTGTTTGATCTTTAGTGAGGAAATCGACGTTTTGCTAGGTCATGGACTAAAGCTTAAGTGTTCTTTATATTTCTTGTTGTTGTTGAAGGCATTCCATATGAAGTGTTGCTCCATAACAATCATGTGTTGCTTGAGTCTTTCCTCCATTTGGAGCTCAATTTTTTTCAACGCCTCGCAACTCAAGGATTCACTACTTCTTTGTGTAGGGCCAAAGTAGTCTCGAAGCCCAATTGCACCTATAATGCCACACACACGACCTGGGTGCTTTGACTTTCCAATGGTCGTTGTGAGAATATTGTCCCTACCTTGACCAACAAAGGAACCCTGAGTTTGTTGCTTAACCAACTCATCATCCATATCATAATGACTCAGAACAGTTAAACATTTATTCTTTGACTGATCGAAATCTAAAAGCCTTTAAATGTTAGATCTATTGACCACCAATGTCTAAAAGCCTAGCATATGATGTCAAATAGAAGTTAACTAATGCCCAAGTGATTTATGATATCGTTTTATTATGTAGTCGACGTCTAATTAGTGATTTTGTTTACAACATTTTCACCGATCTTTTTTTATGTTGGTTGTTTGGCGGTCTGACATTGAACGACAGACATTGAAGGCATATATCATACTAGTAGTGCTTCTGGAGATGTGTATCTTTACTATCCTTAAAGACTTATCTATGATGTATTGCGCAAGCCCCTCAAAATATAAACAAAACTTTTCAAATTTTTGAGGATTTTATAACTAGCAAAAAACTCTTAAAAGAGAATAAATAACCCAGGATAGAAAATAAAGAGAAGAGAAAAGAATAAATGAGAGTGGGAGAGATGTACGGGTGTTGTGTTTTTTTTGGAGGGAGCACAATTATCTATTTATAGAGAAAGGGAGTGGTTTGTTCCACATGATTACAAGCTAACAAATCAAAATGCTTCCCTTGGCTTCCGAAGGAGGTAACAAAAGTCCAACGATCCTTGTGATTGAAGATCAATCCTCCATGTCATTCAAAACCACTCCAAAACTACATAGAAATTGCCACGAGCAACACATATCTTGATCCATGGAGAGGCAACGAATATGTTAGCAAAAATTTAAAGATGAAGTTTTGATGACGTACAGAATTGCACAACACAAGATCCAAGAAGACTGTCTAAAGATCCATTACCATTAAAAAGCTTTTGTAATAATCATATTTGATGTATTGTTGAGTAGAGATGTAATAGGGTTTGATTCATGTACTCTATATGTAATTAATCATTGTTCGGAATCAAAAACAAGNTGTTTTAATCGATTAAAACTTGGTTTAATCGATTAAAACGAGGCTGGCACAACAAACCCAAATGGCTTTGGAATAATCGATTAATTCCTGGTTTAATCGATTAGTTAATCGATTAAAATTGAGAATAATCGATTAATACTAGCCGTTAGTGGTTTCTGATTTGAAAAACTAGCCGTTGTACTCATTTTAATCGATTAACACTAATATTAATCGATTAAATGCGTTAAAATGGCCAGTTTCGAAAAATGGAAGAGCTCTGGATTGAGTCTATAAATATGGCTCAGTGTTTCTACCAGAATAAACTCTTCCCTTGTGCTTTAAACATTTGAAATCATCGAGAACATCGTGTTATTGCTGAAGCTAAAGAAACTCTTGTATGCAAAGTTGTGAAGTGCTACTGCGGTGACAGAGGAATAGCTTGTTCATCCTTGGTGCGTCTGAGGAAGTGCTTGGAAGAGAATCAT
>NC_028358.1:28564490-28592924 GCF_000741045.1 Vigna radiata var. radiata
ATCTCTTGTGGTTTCAAGAGAGGTGGTATTCTAAACTCTTACAAGTTAATTTTCTGCGTGATTATTAATTGTAATTGTTTTGTGTTTAGTGAAAAAGGTTTATCTTGTTTTTGAGATAAGCGACTGGACGTAGGATCTTTGTGATCTGAACCAGGATAAAATCATCTGTGCAATTTTTCTCTCTTCCTTACACTATTTATTTCAGTTTAATTATTCGCTTAGTAAGTGAATTTGAGAAAAATACTAAAAGGCACGAAAAAGTCATATAACCAATTCACCCCTCTCTTGGTTTGTTATTCCACGCTAATAATTCCATTGCAGCAATTCTAACAGAATATATTTGTGCTCAAAAGAAGGAGAAGATCTTGTGTAACAAATTTTCTGATATTCTTCTTTAATTATTTATAACAATCTCCCACATATCAAAATCAAATGAAATAATGAAAGAAGAAAATCATAGGTTGCATATAAGATGTAATGTATCAAAGCTAGTATAGCAAACTATATGAATCAGTCCTAAATTGATAAACTTAACATAAGTTGGTATAACAAGCTATATGAACCAAAGTGCTTGATATGTGTTAGTGGTTTATCAATCACAATACACCCTCACAATCCTTGTTGTTATCATTGTGTTGTGCCTATTAGGTCATGCATGTACCTAGTATTCATGAGTGCTCTAGAGATCTTGTCAAGATCTCATGTAAGCGGTCTCACTCGACATTCATATAGGTGATTTCATCAAGTGTATGTTGTAAACCACACATCATCCATAAGGATATGAAAATCATTAAAAACTTTGTTTTGGACTAAAATTCTTACACCATAGAGTATTTTAATTACAAAGTTTAACCTCTCAATAATGTAGTCTCTAACACTTTCACACACAAACCATAGGAATGGACATAATTGATTTAAAATCGATTTAGTGTTATCAGAACTAACAAGTGACTTTTTTTTATCCATATGAACCTTATTAATGGGATTTCCAATCACAAATGTTAAATTTCCATCACTTGTTTGTTTGCAAATGACTGAAGTTTTATTCCCCTCATTGTTTCTAAAATCATGTTTCTTCCAAGGGGTTTAGTTAGAGGGTCTGCTAGATCCCATTTTGACTTCACATAGTTAATGAAAATAGTTTCACTCTGTAGCAACTGCTTCACCAAATTATGTCTCAATTATATATGATTGTTCTTTTCGTTGTAGTTCTTATTTTTAGCTATAGTTATTACCGATTGACAATCACAATATATTGATAAAGATGAGGTTGGTTTCATTCCTAGTGAAATATTTGCTAAGAATTTTTTCAACCACTCAATCTCACTACAACCATTTTGAGAGCAACAAACTCAGATTTCATTATTGATCTTGCAATGATTGTTTTCCTAATTGATCTCCATGTAATGATGTAAGACCCTTGAGTTTCAGAAAGGAAAAATAGTCTTGGATCATTGGAAGACTAAGAAGTATTACGCTTCTACGTGCTTTTGAAAAAAAAGCAATGTTTTATTTGGAAATAGTGTTCACCCTCCCTTAATTAGGACGTGACAAATCGCACCTCCCCCAAGTATGGATACATAACCATTAATGAATTTTGTCTCATCTGAATCAGAAATCCAATTAATATCATTGTGTCCTTCTAGTACAATGAGAAATCCATTATATTTAATGGTATAATCCATTAAATCTTTTAAGCATCTCATAAGTCTTGCAAGTGCATCCCAATGTCTGATTTAGAAAATCTCATTAAATGTAGTAAGCTCCAAATTAGTTGGGTATATTGAGGTTGACAAATAGATTCTTCTTTATTTTTCTATAATTTAGAGTTAGCATCATAATGGATACTCGCAGGTTTGAAGTCATAATATCCAAACTTTCTAAGAAGTTATTGTTCATGGGATACTAACATACTTCTTTATGATTCTAACACCTAAACTCACATATATCACTCATGTCTTTCATTTTAAATTTAGATCCTAGAAAAATTTGTTCTAAAACTCATTGCATGTAACAAAGATTAACATGTCATCCATATACAAACATATAATGACACATTCACCAATTTCAGATTTATAGTACACACATTTATCAACATTATTAGGTGAGAAATCATCACAAAGTAACACATTATCAAGTTTTTCATGTCATTTTTTTGTTACCACAAATGCATAGCTCCACTAGTTTGACCAAAGGCATGTATCCAGATAATTAAGTCTAGTATAAGCCTTCATATATGATATAATTGTTTTTATGAATGAGTAATGTATGATAATATTTCTATGTTTGTTTTATAAAAATACTTTTGCACATTACCATATCTTATTGTTTTTTTGGTGTTTTTGTTTTTTTGTATCAATGTTGTTTCTTTTGTTATGATCATCTTATTAGTGTGAGCAGATGATAAGTAGGTTTTGAAGCATCTTAAGTGGAATACTATGATACACTAAAGTGTTCTCGTTGATTATCTAGTGATTATCTTTAGTAGTTATTATTATAATTATTTTGTTTTAGATAATTATATTAATACTATATCTATAAGTTTGAAACAAGTTTGTTTTGTTTTATCAATTTTATAACGTTTTATTTTATCAGTTGTAAACCATTAAAATTGAAATGTTATAATAAAAAAAATTAATTCGAATTTGGAGAGAAATAACAATTTCTCAATTTTAATAAAATTTGAAACTAAATCAAATAAAAAACAAATATAAAAACTAAATTAAATCTCTATCACGTAATATCATACAAATTGACACTACATAATCATAATCAAATTGTGATATGATATAATTTTGATTTGACATGTCAAATTTTTTCCAAAAAAATTAAAAAAATTTTAAAATATTTAAAAAGTTTAAAAAAATAATAAATTGATACATGACACTGTATTTAACCTCTTTTATACAGTATTAACAAAAATAACCTAATTGTATCAATATTTTTTCATTGAGACTAAAATTAGACTAAAAAAATTATAGATTTTTAGACGAAAATATGACTAACTAAACCAGTATATTACTTAAATTGAATTACACTTATACAAACAGATATTAAAACAAAAGAAAATCAAATTACTGGTTCATTTGAAAATCGAATTCAAAGCAAAAGAAAAAGAAAATAGAAATCCTTAAAATAAAGAATATACAAACTCTTAATATCTTGATTAAAATAGAAGAATTAATTATTAGTTAATGTAATTTGGAAATAAATTAATGAGAATAACTACGTATAAAAAAATATAATTACACTGGATAGATTTCTCACACTGAGAAAAGACAAAACAAACTGTATAAAATATTAAGTTTTCACAATCTATATGTCTCGGTTAAATTTTTATTTAATCCAACGTTCAATATTTTAATTATTATCCATTAACAAATCACTCACGCATGTTTATTTTAACTTTTACTTACAAAAACATCATTTATTTATCAATAATTAATAATTTGAACTAAATGAATATAAATATTAAATATTTAAGTTAATATGTTAGAGGAAAATCATACCCAATCCAACATTGATACGGGCTTTAGCCCAAATACTGGAGCCCACACCCAACGATTAAAAATACTAAAATAGCCTCGTGGGAGACTTGGACTGTAACGAAGACAAGATTGTTGGAAGAAATGCCGGGAGAAGAATATGATGGTGTCGCCGGAGAACAGCGAAGACCTCTCATCATCAACCATGATTTTGATTCTTCAGTTGACATCCTTCATCAAAATGAAGACACTATCTCTCCTTTGCCATTCAGTCATACAGAAACACTAGCTTTACCCTCTCTTCCCGTTCCTAACCAACGCCTTGCTTCTCTCGATGTCTTCCGCGGTCTAACCGTTGCGGTTTGTCTCCACTACTTCTTTCATCACTTCAATTACTTCATGTGTATTATTGATTCGAAACCGCCGCTAATTCTAGACGGTTCTAATTACTTTCACTAGCTTTGCGTTAATTGCTTGCCATCGATTAAACAAGGCGAAGAAAATTAGCTTCTATCATTTCGATAATTACAATGAGTTACGTGTATACATATTGTGATTTGGATAATTGGAATCTAGTTGCTTCTCCTTGCATTTAAATGAATCTTTTAAATTTCGCTGCAGTTGATGATATTAGTTGATGACGTCGGAAGAGCATTCCCATCCTTGAATCATTCACCATGGTTTGGGGTGACACTAGCAGATTTTGTAATGCCATTTTTTCTCTTTGTGGTTGGCATTTCGATTGCTCTTGTATTCAAGGTACGTAATCTCGCAAATTCGGAAAACTTACTAAACTGGTGTTCTATGCCGTGGTTTTGTACTGTATATCACTTAATGAGTGATGTTTTGGACTTCGGCCACTATTTTTTATTCATATATATATATATATATATATATATATATATATATATTTGCAAATTATGAAAGAACAATAACTTTGAACGATGTTTTCATTCCTGGACAACCTTTCAGAAAGTCTCTAGCAAACCCAATGCCACGAAGAAAGTTGTATTGAGGACAATTAAGCTTTTCCTTTTGGGGCTGTTACTTCAAGGTATGTTCACTTGTTTTTCTTCCATTTCACTACCCTCGCAACCAGCTAAAACTTGTCACGCAAAGTTCTCACGTATTCCTTTGTGCTTGTTTTAGGAGATTATTTGTATATGAAATGAGAAAGAAACGTTAGATAGCCTAACTGCCAAGGCAGTTAGGAAAGGCGGGAAGGGGTTGTATATAAATGGGGTTTGGGTTAGTTGTAAAGAGACTTTTGGATCTTATACTAGTCTGACAGGAATTCTTTAGTCCTGTAAGGGGGGAGGTTAAGCTCTCATCATTCGTTGTACTTTGTATTCTTTACTGTTGATAATACAAAAAGAGGTTATACATCATCTCTGTTGAGTTCTTTGGGGTGTGAAGTGTGAGTTTCTATAGGTTTTCTTGAATAGAAGCCTAACAGCTTGTTATTCATTATTCTTATTAGTTATTAAAGGCTTAATTAAGTTTTAAGTCCATGATAAATCTGAGTATTTTTAATTCAGTCTCTATGGAAGTTTCATGGTATGTTGAATACTCAAAGTTTTTATGTTTCAACTTAGTTTTTGCCTTTTAATTTTTCCGTGGGTGTCGTGCCACTTCGTCTTCCAAAATCTCACATTGTTAACACTTGAAAATAAGTAAGCAACATAACTAGACAATATAAAAGTCATGCTACTAAATTGAAAAATATAAATATTTTAACTACTTAATAGACAAAAAATATAAAATAATTGGAACTCTCAATTGAAAATATCCAAATTTATGTGGTACTTAAAACTTAATTCAACTTTATTCTCTCTATGTATAAGTGATGCTATTGAAAGCTAAAGCTTTAATGATTTTGTCTGAAAATTGTTCATAGGTGGGTATTTCCATGGACGTGGCAAATTGACGTATGGAGTTGATTTGAGTAAAATTCGCTGGCTTGGTGTACTTCAGGTAACTGCTACCAGTAAATTTGTAAACCATAACTTGTTAAGCTTGTTTTCTTTCCATTATTTCTAACTCAGTAGGTTTTGTATTATTGTTGTACATGCTATTTCTTTTACGATTTACTACATGCCACTAACAATTGTTAGTTTAATTAATGTTTTGTCAAATAACTTATCCATTTGATCTACAGTTATTGAGTGATTTTCGACTGTGATCTTTATAATGTCACTTCTTGACTATAGTCAATGCTTGGTGAATTGTGTTGTGAAAATAAATACAGTGTTTTCTCACGTATGTTTTATGTTCAGGATGGTTTCAGATTTGCAATAAGTACAAGGGTCATATGTCGTCGAAACTAGTTGTACTATTGTAGGATATAGGTATTAGCTGAGAAAACGAGTTGGCACTTAAGAAAATAACCAATCACCTATCACTTTAATTTTTATAAATGTGCTGAGTTTGATACATAATTTTCTTGTATGGTATCCAGAGGATATCTATTGGATATTTCTTGGCCTCAATATCGGAGATTTGGCTTGTAAACCATAATATTTTGGTTGACTCACCGACAGCTTTTGTGAGGAAATACTCCATTCAGTGGTTAGTTTACTTTCTGGTATTTAGTTATTCCAGGGGACTGAGCTTTGCAATTAAAAGTTTCAACTTCTATGTTGATAAACTATACATAACAATGCCATGTTTCTTTTTTATTTTCTTAAAAATGTTTCTATAGATGATTTCTTTGTGCCAATTCTCGTTACATATTGATGTAGATTCTGCTACCTGATTCATGATAATGCATAGTACTTTGGCTTCTATGATGCCCTTAAGTTTTTATTTTGACATTCTCATATGAAATGGACGCACTCGTCATGTGTCATGGATCTTTTTTGATACACAGTTCACTATGCTGTATTTTAAGGTTAAAACTTGATTAAGATAAACATTTTTTTTCCTTTTCTGCATGTTCTGGTATGTTTTCAACTTTTGTTGATTGGATTTTAATCTCTGGAGATGAAAATGTGTCAGCCATCATTCGAACCTGATAATTCAATAAAAACTGACGCTGCAACTTGCACCCCAACTTCATTACAAAATATTAATGGAGTAGTTGTGAATCATGACAACTTTTCCTTCACATTGTTAGGCTAAATGCATAAACTTTATTCAAAAGCATGAACATATCTTTTATAAAATTTTCAAGCTACCTTATTTCAAAAATAAATAAATAAATGGAATTCAGGTTATTGTAATGGATCAAGATACTAGCTCTCGGCATCTAAGTGTCAAAATTAAACTTCCGTGGGTACTACCGTTGCTTGCCTTGTGATATTCTTTGGTGCTGATTGCTTATTTCTTTATGCAGGATGGTTTCGATCTTACTATGCTCAGTGTACCTTTGCTTGCTCTACGGTCTCTACATTCCAAATTGGAAATTTGAACATTCTAATATGCTTGGGTCCAGTCATTTATCAATTATTCAAAATGTACGGATTTGGTCACTGTTGTATTGAGTGCTGAAAGACGTATGATAATTTTTTTATTTATGACTTCATTTTGTGTGCTTAACTCATGACTCATTGCATACAGTACACAAAGTCAACATGTAATTTGGTTTCTTATTGCTGATATTCTTTGTGGAATCTTTGTTAAATATATAATCTATAACCCCTACACGCCGACCAGCCCAATTCTGGTGAAAGGCTACTCTTAGAATATAATAGGGTTTTTCTTTATTGGTCTCTATGTTACATGTAATTTGGGTTATTATTGCTGATAGTCAATCCTTCCTTTGTGACAGCTGTCAACTAATCATTTCTGAAACCTCTCCCCTATTTTGCTGAAAAAGAAACTCTTATAATTGTGGAAATATTCATAAGCTGTATTTTCATCATGGTTAATTCTCATAGATCAGAGTGCTTACAATTGTTGTATTTCGTTTAGAAATAGAATTGCATATTTACTGATAACCTCTTTTTATGACACATCTACTTTCTGTAACACCCTAGATTCTAAAATCCCATTAGCAGTTTGAGCAGTCTAAATATTGGCCAAACAATTACCTTGAAAATCTGCTTACACTGTCAAGCAGTTGTTTAGTATCGGATGGCATATAAACTTCTGCTTTGTATTTCAAAATATTTAAATATCACCAGCCGTCTCTTTGACTAAACCATGACTTTTCACTTTTCAAAATTCAAACTTCAATTTGCATTTCATAAAATGATGAAACTCTGGTAGACTAGCATCAAAGCATCTTGCTATTTAAAAACGATTTAGAGTTCTTACTTTAATGAACTGAGAAAACAATAATCTAAAGAGAGTAATATTCATAGATAATCCATAAATATTAGATAATAGATGCAGATGGATGTTGTGTGACATTATGATGATTGACATTTAATTTCATTTTCCATGGATTATGATGGCTTGGTTTCATGATTATAATTTTTAAATTGTGGTTTCTTTTATGATTCTCCTAGCTACTGGGAAAAATTGGTTTGTAGTTATGCATTTTCTTATGCCAGGTTCATTGTGAAGTGAGGGGTAGTCTCGAACCTCCTTGTAATGCAGTGGGATTTGTTGATAGATTGATTCTTGGTGAATATCATATGTACCAGCGACCTGTGTATATAAGGACAAAGGTTATTTATCCTCAGTAGCACTTTACTCTTTTATTGAATATACTGCCACCTCAAATTTAATATATCTTATCTGTTAAATGATCTTATTCGTGACCTTTTCTTTCTCAGGAGTGTAGTGTCAACTCTCCTGACTATGGACCCTTGCCTCCAAATTCACCTGGATGGTGCCTTGCACCATTTGATCCAGAGGGTATTTTGAGGTGGAAAAGCATTCCCTGCTCCCTTCTTTTATCCTTTTATAATTATTACAGTGGCATTGAAAACGATGGTTAAATCTTATAATTTTGAGTCTCCAAAAAGAACATATTTTATTTTATTGAGCTTTTGCAGAGTACTCAGTTTATGTTTTCTTAATATGTTTTCACTGCTCTCTCATGTGTTGGTATTTTTATCCTTGAGATTAGATTGGCATTGACAACTTTAAATATAGTCAATGTAATGTCTGCTAATTGATTTTCTTTAATCTTCCAGTTCACTCATGGCTGCAATTACTTGCTTCATGGGATTGCAATATGGTCGCATAATTGTACTTTTGCAGGTTTCGGTTATGATCCCTTTATGATGCCTTAGCTGGAAAATTTAAATTTGTCCCTGGGATGTCTACTTTTTATGATTCAGCTGCTGTCTTGTCCATTCAGGATAACAAGCAGAGGGTACTTCTTTGGTCTGTGTTTTCCTTCGCTCTATTGTTAGTAGGATACATTCTGGAGATTTTAGGTACTCTTCTAATCATAAATTTATTAAGATAAATAGGGTTCTATTCTCTGACAGCTGAATTGTTTTTTCAGGAATTCCTTTATCAAAAGCACTGTACACGTTAAGCTACATGTTCATAACTGCAGGAGCATCGGGCTTAGTCTTGACTGCTATCTATTACATTGTAAGTTCATCCTTGTCCCCTAAATAGAAATAATTTATATCCCAGGAAAGCAGAGATTATAGGCAAATGAACAAAAGGTGGTAGGTTCATGCAGTTAATCTCCCACTACCAATGGAAAAATGTACATGTGTTTTGAGGGCCATTGTTTGGGATCACCCATACAGCCCTCGATAGCCATATCTGGTGTACTTGAGCCCATTTGTTAACCCAGTTGAATCACTGCCAAAAAAGAATGGTGACATTCTGTTCTACATAGGGGACTATAATCGCTGCCAACTGTTTAAAAACCTGCAATCAAAACATATTTTCTTGCAGGTTGACATAGAACATCACAGAAAGCCTACAATTTTACTGCAATGGATGGGAATGAATGCTCTTGTCGTATATGCATTGGCAGCTTGTGACATTTTCCCTGCAGCTATCCAGGGTTTCTATTGGCATTCTCCTGAAAATAATTTGGTAATGTTTGTTTCCCAATGATTCTTTGAATATCTCCTCTTTTATTGTAAGTTATATTATTATATAAGCTAGAACTTGTTTTTTCTTTGAAGATTAAACTTTTACTAATAGGAGTCAACATATTTCTGTAAACTCCTCTTTGGAATTAGAATTGAACTCCTATTGGACCTGTCAGGTGGCATTAAACTGTTTGCCTTCTTTGTTTGTGGACGATGTGTATAGATTATACTTGTTTAACCTGGAGAATTTGGAATCATAAATTGCTTCATACTGACTTAGTACGAAAACGAAGTGACAGTGCCGAATGTAAAGTGCGACCCATTTACATAACTCTTCACATATTTTGTCCACTGCAATTGAAATGATTCAAAGTATTTTTCACCCTTTACTCAAGCAAACTGTAAACTAAAAGCTCTTTAACTCCATTTTCTTAGTCGAACGAATATAGCATGGTTTGTTTTCATATGGCGAGAATTATGAAAACTACTTTTTTATATCGTTCCTTAATTTGTCACAATTGCATTTTTGGAGGAGGGATGTCGTTGCCAAGACCTTTTTCATACTTAATTAGTAAATTTGGTTTTTTGGTAATTTATATGCAGGTTGACGCCAGTGAAGCTTTAATGCAGGCCATATTTCATTCCGAAAAGTGGGGTACAATGGCCTTTGTAATCGTTGAGATTTTATTCTGGGGTATTTTTTCTGGTTTCCTCCACAAGAAAGGGATATATATAAAATTGTAATTGATGATGCAATCACGCAAAAGGCAATGAGCTGTACATATCTATGTTCCTTGTATATATCTTCCATTAGAAACTAGCCATGCTTTTTTCAGTAAGTCCGTTATATTTGTTGATTCTCCTGTGACCTGCCAAAGTTGTCTTTCTTAACTTTACCTTCAGACTGTCTGAAAACTGTCTTGAAAATCTTAATGCGAGTAAAATTCAGCATCGGACTGAATTGAGGCTTAAGTAATAATAGCTTTTGGACGTAAGCCCTCCAATACGATTAAGTTCCTTTTTGCTTTCCAAAACGAAGATTGTTACATCTATTTGCCATTTACAGGGGGAGTTAATGTATAGGGAGGGTACCCTTCGGTGCGAGGTTACAAGTTCATAAAAATATATCCAAGTTTTATTATGCTTAGAATTTTTCATTAATGAAACCCAAAGTGAGATTCAAGTTGTACGAAAATGACGCGTAGTTGAGATAACCCTTTTTCTGCATTAGGCAAAGTGTCTCACTTTGAATCTTACCATTGGCTTCGTCTGAAAATGTGTTCAAGATAGAGACAGCACAATAAAGTCTGTCAAGGAAGTCATTTGTATTCGACTAAAGATGAAGGTTTAAGTTCTATATGAGTGACAATGAAGTATCTTCGGCAGAATGAAAATATAGTATATAAATAAAAAAAGGTTTAAGTTCTATATATTTTTTATTTCATTATAAATCTGTACAAACATAAATAAGAAGAGGATGTGTGTTTGACATTTTTTTTTCTGTTAAAAATCACTATAAATTGTTTATTTATGAGTGGTTTTGTGTAATTGGTTCTTTAAAATTGTAAGAAAAATGTTTTTTTTTAAACAACATAATTGATTATTGTAGAAGACATTATTTTCTTGCTTTTTCTTCTATTTCTTCTTTTATCCTAAACCAAACATTTATAAAATTCACTGCACACGATCAAATAGGTAGGGTCGTCCAGACAGTGTATTAGCAAATGTTCTAATTAGATTGCTAATACTGGTTAGTTTACATAATGGTGATTATTGGATGATTGAATTCCGGTTATGCCTGCAGAAAGATATAAACTAAAAATCCATTAAATATAATATAAATATATGTTTCTGCTAAAGTAGTAGGGGTGTTTTTCACCAACATTTAATATAGTCTTGACTAAAATAAAAATTAATTTAAGTATCAAAATATCCTGTACAGATATTTTTAAGACCAAATAAAATTAAGAAAGCAAGGAGTGTAGGATAATACTCAACTTTATAGGAACACTCACAATATTTATTTTTCCTTTCGGTTTTTAGTACAAAACATACTTAAGAAGAAGTTGATAGTAAAAACATTTTATACTATTTTTTTTAGTTTATCCTTTCTATATACTATAAATATGCATGTTTTTTTTTATTAATAAATAGTGAAAATAGAATTTCAAAAGTTATTAATAATGAAATTAAATTTTTTGTTTTTTATTAGTATATGTGAATTTTTAATAATGATTTTATATTAAGAGCAAGGGAAGGAGTTTTTATTTTCATTTACTCTTGTTTTTCTTATTTTGATCTACCTTATTTCCTTCTCTCTTACTAAATGCATTGTAAGAGAAACATTATTGATACATTTCCTAACACATTCTTTTCAACATTTTATTTGGTTCTAAGTTTGTTAAATTCAAAATTTTGTAAATCTAATTTATTTTTTAGCCAGCCTCATTTACGGTTTATAATTTTTAATAAAATATAGAGTTAAATATGTTTTTAGTTCCGGGGCGAATTTGGTTTTAGTCTCTATTTCAAACTAAGGTACAATTTAGTCCTTCAACTTTAGAAAACTCTGGTTTTAGTCCTTTTTACCAAATTTTTTTTACTTTATTTGCTGTTTCAAACGAAAAAAATTGTTAACTTTATTTGTTTATTCAAACGCGTTTCTCAGTTAACATTTAAGCAAAAATGTGTCAAACTGTGTAACCAATCCAAATGTTATAATGAAACGTGCTTGAAACAACAAATAAAGTTAAAAAAATTTGGTAAAAATGACTAAAACCAGAGTTTTCTAAAGTTGAAAGACTAAATTGTACCTTAATTCAAAAGAGAGAGACTAAAACCAAAATCGCCCCAAAGTATAGGGACTAAAAACCATATTTAATCCTAAAATATAATACTAATAAGAACATGTTGAAAAAACGTATGATGAACACTCCTCAAAAAATTACTCAAGCTTAACACGTTAATTTAATTTTACTTAGCTAGAAGTTTAAGTTTAACTTGTTAAACAAATATTAAGTTTGATTTGTTTTATTCTTTGATAGTTTTTATTTTGTTTCCATAGGGATTTTCTTGAATTATTTTTACAGTCTAATTTTTTTAATACTATTCTAATCACAAAAAATATGCATATTTTTTCTATATAAAAAAATACTAATGCATTAAGAAAGAAACTATTGTTTTACACAAAATATAGCTCTATTAATTAACAAAATCGGAACTTTGAAATAAATGTATTAACACTGATGAATCTTTGATGACAAACTTTTAATTTATCAATATGGTGTCCAAAAAATGATTTTAATACTGATTTACTCATAAAAATATGCATAATCTTTTTTCATGAAAAAAAAGTTATGCATTAGGAAACTAATGTTTTACACACATATATAACTAAATACTAACGCATTTTGAAACAAGTACAATCAACACTTTAACGTACCAGTTACTCAAATTCTTAAAGTTTGGAATAAACTCATCTCAATAATGAAACATAATAAAAAAATGGATTTTGTTAATTTAATTTAACGAACAAAAGTTAAGTAAATATAATAAGTGGAATCCTTGTAATTCACAAATTACTTAGCTCATTATGCAGGAGATTATCCCTATTTAGTTAGTTAAGTATTAATGAATCAGAATATTTTTTTATCATAATAAAAAGTTAAAGGTGATACTAGTTGAAATGATTAAATTGTGACTTGATAATTGGGTATTATTTTGAATTTAAAAACAATCTTTTTTCATAATTTAAGACATAACTACAAAATATTAAAAAATAGTGTTATTTAAATTTTAAATTATTTGTGATTAATTAATTGAGTATTGATTGGATCATATCTATTTTTGATTAGTATATAATATTCTTGGAATGACTCTCACTTAAGATATTAAGTAGTTCTTGAAACAAAATCACTCTTGACTAAACAAATTATGTTTGTGTAAAAATCTGGTTATAAAGATCATAAGGATTTGTTCAGTAGAGAATGTTAGCAAAATAAGCAATTTCTTCTTTTCTCCATTTTTACTTGTGTAAAATTATCTCATTTAAGCAAAATAAGCCAATTGCAGAAAACTTACACAGAATACAAAATAGGAATGAAATGCAATACAAAAAAACTAAATATAATTCAGCCATTACAACATAACTCAAACACCAATATATGTTTTAGCTATACCATAACATTGATAAATTATTCCTAAATTTAATTATCTACTTAAAGCTTAAATAAAATTTAATACTAGTATATTAATTCATTCACAACTTTAAAATTATAACTCTTATGAATTTTTACTCTCATTATGAACATAATATAATGAACCTGATTGACTAGATAATAAAGACTTTTCTCAACTCAAGTCCTATATGTTTCTTATGTAAATCCAACACTAAATAAAATCACAATATTAATCTATTTTTTTGAAAAAAATGCTACAAACATCAATTTTATCTTCAAGAATTATTCTACAAACAGATAAATAAGATAAAAATAATCAATGTAAGAATATAATGTAAAAACTCTAAAGGTAGAGAAAAAACATGACTGATGTCTAATGACAATTAGATATTAATGCTATGTAAAAAATTTTACAATACATTGACTATCCTCTCATACTTTTTGACTTCAAATATATATATATATTCTCCAAAGAAGGAGGACCTAATAATTTAAATTAAATCACACACTATTCTATTGCAAAATTATAAAAAAATGTCAAATACAAACTTAATGTGTTTTTAAGTTAAAATGTCTTAACATCATAAACCTTAATTCATTATATAACGACCATCACTCATTCTATTTATCATAGATGGAATGGAACTTTTCAAGATATATTATTTTTATTAACTCAACAATTTTTTAAAAATTTGATTCATAAACAAAAATATGTTACAAACCAAAACTACTAAATAATCTATTTAGCTTAGATCTCATGTGCAGCCAACCTACACATACAAACCATAAGTAAAGAGAAATAAATCTGAGAAAAAACTTACTTAAAAGTCTAAATTTGATTGTTTTTTAAACTGTGTTCTATAATTAGAGAAAAGGTAAAAAAAATAATATTAATATCCTAAGAAAAACCTGGAAGAAATTTGAATAAAAAAGTTATAGAGAAATAAAATTGAGCACTTCAAATTCTAATTCATATATTAAATATAACTTTAAAATTTTATTTTTTTAAAAGTCCTTTATTAAACATTAAAAAAGAAACTGGTCTCAAGATACTAGTTTAACTTAAGTCTTTTAAATGATATTATACATAACTTAATCCTCCAACCAAGAAAAGAAAAACAAACAAAAACAAGCAAAATCAATCCGATAATATTGTCTGTGCATTAGAACGAATCTTAATCATACTTGCTAAATATGGCATATCTGCTTCCTTCTTATTCAAGACAAGTCTTAAAAGTAGAGTGAAGAGGTCCCTACAAGTATTCTTTCTCTCTTTTACCATCTTTAACCAAAACTAAATTATTTCAGAAAACTTTCTAACATAATTTCTCTAAATTCTAATTTTAACTTATGTAAGACTTAATTTAAATTACAAAATATTTTACTTTATCTTTTCATTTTATTTTTCTTAAAATATTTTCCTTAATATTTATCTAAACCTATTTTTATAAGGAAATTTGTTCAAACATATCCAACTTTAAGGTTTTTTTTTTCATATATATAGATATAAGAGGCAGTGTGATCTATCCCCTTCCCTTCATAGTTCCCCTTCTTCCTTTCTTGCACTATTCAGAAAACAGAAAACAGAAAAATATGTCTACTGAGAAAGACAATGCTGATACATCAGACAACACTATTCAACCATCATCAAGTGTAAAGAATCCTCCTGAAAAATGGCAATTTGGAAGAGCAGTGGCATATAGAGCAGTTTATGGTTTTAATGGTTCCAATCACAGAAAAGGTAAATGTAATGCTTCCAAGATATTACCAAGTAGGCTCAGCAAGGTCTCAGTGTCAACCGGTGACACAAAGGATAAATAACTAGTTTGAAAAATATGTGTTCTTCTATGTATTTATGTAACCTTCTACTTCAAGCATGGATTATGATTTTCACTGTTCTCTCTGTTTCATTATAGTGTAATGCAAAATATGATTTTGATATCTTCTTGCGCATACATATCTGAGATAATCACATTTCAATGTTGACATAATCACAACCAGTACTGAATAAATGCAGAGTTCAGGGTGCTTTTTGCAAGTCATTGGTGATAAAAGAGTCGTTAAAATGGGTCACAACATGCAAACCAACCCGGCTCATCACGGTTTCGGACGGGGTTGGGTTTGAAAAAATTGAATTTTTTTTATGCGGGTCAGATTTAAACCCGGCTCATGCGGGTTGAACCCATGGTGGGGCCTGCCAACCCACCTACCTAATTTTATTTTTTTAATTTATTATTTTATTTATGAAACCCTAAAAAATAAAATATTATCTTCACTCACTGTGTATATAAAAAAAGTAACATCTGCTCTCAGAGAACTTGCTCTCATTTACGTCACTCTCATTTCTTCACTGAATTTCTTCAAGGAACAGGTTTTTTGTGTTTGTTTTTGGTTTGGATGACATTTGAATTATATTGTACTTTTTATTATTATTTTGAATTGACTTCAGTTTAACATCATTTTTTGAAAAGTGAAATTTGTTTAAATTTGAATATGGAAAGTTTGTCATTTTTTTATTTAAAAAAACTCTAATTAAATGGGCTAGTGAGCCAACCCGTTTATGTACCAACCCGTAGTGGGTCGAGCCGGGTTCAGATTTTTCTGGCTCGCTAATAAATGAGCCGGGTTGAATTGGCTCACTAAGTGACCAACCCGTGGTAGGCCGGATCATGTCAAGCTGGGTTACCCGTTTTGACAGTTCTAGTGCTAATGGCTAAAATGTCACATTTTCAATCAAACTTGTAACAAAGAGTGTTTAATAATTGATTATGACTTCCATTCCATCAACTTATAACTTCTTGTTATCCATAATTGTCATCGCCTAAGACTTAAAAAGTCCTTAACAATTTAAATATATTTTCTTTCTTTATTAATTCTTTTAATGATAAAATTGTGAAATTCTAAATTTTGAAACAAATAATACTTTTGAATGTGGAGATTCATCTTATATTAATGGATTATATGTCATATATACTTCAATAGTTCATCAAATTGAGGTATTTAAATAGATCGAAATCATAGAATGAATCATGTCATCTTCTCAATTGTCAAGGCAAAGTGTATCATGCCGCTACTAAATGAAACTGTTTTTAACTTTTGGGTAAGAGCTAAATGAAAAGGAAAAAGTCGGCCCTAACTTCTCAAATCAAATTTAGGCTATTTCTTCCTATACCCCCTTACCCTTATTTTCTTCGTGCAGCCATAGCTCAACATAAATGACTTAAATACTCTTAATTTAAAATTATTAAAAAAAGAAAATATGAAAATTACTTTCCCCTTTTTTCACCTAGCTGCCAGCTCTTCGTTGCACCTCCATATAGAGTTTCTCCACTCGTACATATAGTTTTTCCACCTCCTTACAGTTCATCTCCATTGTTGCCAGAAATCATAGCTACTCGTTGCACTATCGTACCTACCCGCCACATCTCCATAAGAACTTCCATTGCAACATTCTGTTTCTCCATCGCAAGGTTATGCACCTCCATAGCTTCAAGACTCCGTTGGTTCGTCCTTTTTTTCTATCTTGAGAGTGAGAAGTAACTAGGTTTACTATAATAATAGTCATTCAACTGGACTTGGATTTGTTCTGACAAATCAACATAGTTTAGTCCCTTAAATTTGATCACATTATTACTCAAACCAAATAAATTCATGGAATTTAGAAACAATATGCAAACTCATACATTAATGCTTTGATAAAATTAATAGATTCAAACAAAATAACTACATTAATCATGCATTTAAGTTCACCTTTAAGTGACACTGATAAGTAATCATATAAGTCATTAATTTAAGTTCACCTTTTGGGTGATGCTTAAACTCACAAATTCCATATAATTAAAATGTTAAAATAAATACATTTTAATGGACAATCAATCATACTTAAGTCTACATGTATGTTATATTTGGTTATACAAGTATATTTACTAAGTATGTCAAATGTCTCACTTTAATGTCTTTAATGATAAATAATGATTCACCTATGGATAATCTATAAATGCTTTATAGCAATGAACTTCAATTAATGGGACGTCGAACTTTATAGGTTAGACGTCTATATAGACGTCGAACTATATAGGTTAGACGTCTATATAGACGTCAGACTCTATAGGCCAAACGTCTAAAACATCGTCGTATTTGATTAGATCCTTCTCCGCTTGAGGCCTCTCGAGTTGCTCCTGACTCATGGTGATTCGAGTTTACAACTTTATATTTTACGTTTTTTTTATTGGATGATTTTAATAATGTAGTAGAGGGAATTGGAGGAGTGCAAAATGCAAGAAATCGCCGCCCAAGAATGTTGTCCAAGGACATGAGCAAAACTGCACAAAAACTCAACGAAAACGTATTTTAAGCGGTTCAAATGAAAAATAATTCATCAATGAGTAATGTAATCGGAGTAAAATTAATTTTAAACGGTGCAAAAGTGAGAAAACGAACCTGAAAAACGTAGCCTGTGGAGAGAAAATGCGAGGATGATGATGAATAGTGAGTACGCGTAACTTCTACCTCGCGTTCACAGTGTTTTAATGAAGACATTTAGAAGTCGATTTCCGCCATAACAAACGTCTATAGACGTTAGTTCCCCCCACAACAGACGTCTAAATGACTTTAGAAGTCAGAGTGGCGGGATCAAACGTCTAAACAGAGTCAAAAAGTGACTTTTTAAATTTCTGGGCTGAGTATTTAGAAGTGGGTTCCTGCCATAACAGACGTCTACAGACGTCGGTTCCTCCCCCCTCCCCCTACCACAACAGACGTCTAAATGGCGTCAAAAAGTAACTTTTTAGATTTCTGGGCTGAGGATTTAGAAGTCGGTTCCCGCCATAACAGATGTTTATAGACGTCGGTTCCCCTCACAACAGACGTCTAAATGGCTTTAGTAGTCGGAGTGGCGGGATTAGATGTCTAAATGGAGTCAAAAAGTGACTTTTTAGATTTCTAGGTTGAGGATTTAGAAGTTTGTTCCTGCCATAACAAACGTATATAGATGTCGGTTCCCCCACAACAGACGTCTAAATGGTTTAGAAGTCGGGCCCCTCATAGCCAACATCTAAATAGTTGTTTTATTTACGAAAAATGCCACCGGTCATTTTTTACGTTGGATATTCGAGGATCAGACGTATAAAGAGTGACATTAAAAGCCTTTTCTACACTAGTGCAATTAAAATAAAAGAGAACTCATGCGTCCAATTTAAATAAACACATGTTTGCAATTAATGTTCAATCACAATTCATACAGGATATGTGATTTTTAATTGGGTTAAATATGTTTTTAGTCCCTATACTATCAAGCGATTTTGGTTTTAGTCCCTCTTTCAAAGTAAGGTACATTTTAGTCCTCCTTCTTAAAGAAACTTTGATTTTAGTTCTCTAAAGCTAACACCGTTAAAAACTAGCTTATGTGTCTAACGGTAGACTGACACCAATTTTTTTTAAGCTGACTCAGTGTTTTTCCCCTTTTCTCCCTCGTTCTCTTCCTTTTCTTTTTCACGGATAAATGGCCAGAAGATAACGAATGAAAAATGACAATCAACCAAAACATAACATAGAGATTATAGTTTTCCAATTTTCCTCACGTTATTCTTATGGATCAAAGTCTTCTTCATCGTCGTCAAGAGTGTCAAAGTCTTCTCCTTCAGGCCACCACCTTGGACGAGGAAAAACTCCACAAGCATCTGCCACTTTATACCAAAAATAAATATCAACTTTTTTTTTCTTTTCATTACTAATCTCTAAAAGAAATCTTAACACTTCAAACACATCCATTCCCTTTCCAGAACCTTCCACAACACCACCACTTGAGTTATATTCCGCCACTTTCTCAGCAGTTTCCAAGATTTTGGCAGAAGAACAGTCTAAAGCTTTTGCTGCTTTAGAAACCAATTTCCCCTCACAGTTTCCCATACCCTCTTCCCTTTTCTCAGATTGAACTTTCACACAACACTCTGAAGAATCCATATCCATATCAACCTCCAAAAGTTTTGATGTCTTTTCTCCTCCGTCTCTCGCTGCTAGAACTTTGTTCGAGCCGTTTCGGCGGAAGCGGTCCAGGTGCGGCTGTCGGCGTACGAGACGCTATCGGATCCATCGGCAAGGGCGACGTATGATCGAACGCTGACGATGGTGCACGGAGGAAGACACCGCCAATTTAAAAAAAAAAATTGGTGTCAGTCTACCGTTAGACACGTAAGCTAGTTTTTAACGATGTTAGCTTTAAAGGACTAAAATCAAAGTTTCTTTAAAAAGGAGGACTAATTTGAAAGAGGGACTAAAACCAAAATCGCTTGATAGTATAGGGACTAAAAACATATTTAACCCTTTTTAATTCATGTACATTGAAATTTACAAAGAGACTGAAAATTATATGTAGTGGAACACAATAATAATTTCATCAGGGAATAAAACCAATAATATGAATTACTTCATTCACATACGATTTCATTATTCGCAGCAGCAATTACAAAATCCGTAAATTTCATAATTTCAAATTAGGGTCTCTATAATTGGAAAAAACATCATTCATGGATAATCATAAAATTCAGAGAACTTGGTTCTGATATGCATGTAAGCAATTTTAAATTTCAATTTCCAAAATCATACATGACCTTGAATTTTAGGGTTCTCACAATATTCTCATATGCATAATTACGAAGGAAAAGAACTTACCTATATCCATTACAAGGTTATCTTAATGAATATTTTCACTTCTCTTACTTCTCTTTAATAGTTTCTTAATGATATAGAAATTACCCCAATAAGAAGTTTTTCTATGTCAAAGTCACTATGTTTTTCGTTCCCTTAAGTTGTGAGCATAATCATTCAATTATTCTTTTTATTTTGACCGATTGTGTGGTCGATTAGCCCACTCCTTGACCAGGCAGTCAATATTATACATAGGCCCCTCAAGCCCGAGCGTGGCCTATGACTGTTGAAGACAATAGTTGGGACACTTGAACTTTATTCTCTTAAGGGAAGTGAAGCTCAATTTGTTTGCACCATTACATGCTAATAGATATGACAATTATGGATTTTTTACAGTTAAGCCACTTGTTTCTATAAATACGGGTAGCGTTGGCCCGACTCTTTCACCCTTTCTCTGACTGCTCTACCTTAACCATTCTTTTTTCTACTTAAAGTAATAATAATGTCAATCATTGATCTTTACTCGTTTAAGGATTCTTTTAGTCAGGATGGTTGAGGCTATGTTGATGATGCTTCATCGTTAACACCATCGTCCAGGTGATCTTGAGGATGATCCTGTCCTAGATGCTACTATTGTAGAGATTGAGTTTGATTTCTCTTATGAGGAGGATGCACTAGATCTTCTAGTAATCTTGGGTTACAATTGGGCATCGCACAAGGTTCGTGAATATGCAGTTTGCTTCTGTTGGGGGGTGCATAATTGTGCAATTGAGCCTAACAGGTATATGTGCTTGGCGACAATGTAGAGGACCATGTCCTTAACCTGCGTGTGTCAGCAAGGGAAACCAGCTGGTGTGTCATGGCCGGGAATGTTTTAAGTTGGATTTATTTTATAGGTAATCCTACTTGTTCACTGATCTACTCATTAGAGTACCATTCGAAAATTTTCAATAGGGGTGCTGCATGAATTGAATTTAAAGCTTACTTAGCTTCACCCAAACGGTTGGACGACTATTCAGGCCTTCCAAGATCTATGCTAAGAGAATCTTCCAAGATCTTTGCATGTGGCGCATTCAACAGAGTATATTGATGAAAGCACATGCCTTTGGCCTACTCCTTGGATCTTGAATCTTGATTCCTTCTAAAGGATATTTTTTATTGGTTCCCTTCTTATCACTAGGTACAGGTTTCGCTCGCATATGCTTTCTAAAGTTCCTTATTTCTTCAACTTAAAAGAACTTAGCCACTTGCTACCTAAGTTCATTCAAATTCTCTACTTGTTGCATGTATAAACTATCTCTGAACGACCTTTGTAGAGCGATGATCATGTGATGCATGGCCACTTCAGGGTTGAGGTTCCTTATCTACAATGAAACTTTTCCAAATCGATCCATGAACGCTCAAAGAGACTCATCCTTCTCTTGCCTAATGTTGACCAAGGCAATTGAAGTCAGACCCGGTTGGGTTGGGATAGAAGGAATATAATTCTTCATGCCTTGTTCCTACCGAATGATTGCATTTTCAATGCACAATACCCTCAACTCTTCTTCATATCCCTTTTTCATCTCGTCCATCTATTTCTACATGTTCCTCATCATCTCCAAGGGATCCATCAACCATTCTTTTGAAGCATCCTCCACAACAATGTTGCTCGACATATTCTTTATGGTCACCATGTGAGTTTAAAAATGTTTGCTCAGTCCCATGGTGGATGCCAAATTTTTCGATGTATAAGGTCGATTAGTCACTTCATACATAATGGTCGTCAAAAATCTTGATTTCGAGTAGTTTCTTCCTGTATGTTTCCACTAATCACGGATACTTGTCAAATATCTTTTAATACTAAAGTCAGTTCAAATCTAAATGCAAGGATAATAATTATATAATTTACTACCTAGAAATTTTATTTATAGTTTTTATAATGAACTTTCAATTAGAGTCTATTTAATCTAATTACTAACTTAATCAGAATAATTGTTGAATTTTTTCGATTAAGATAATAAGATTCGTTTTCATTGGCCAATTGCTGGGCCAACAAATATGCAAACAAATTATAAACCAAAACTCTAATAACAGTTTGTTGGTATTAGATTACGAAATTTACTAATAGAAACGTGTAGAAGCACTGGACGATTTAATGCAACAAAGAACAAATTTGCGTAATGAAACATTAAAGCACATTATATGATGACGAACAATAATATATGTATATATTAATCAATTCTTGATGAACATATATAAAAATCAGATATAACAATAAGTATTACAATATGACACACTCAGATATAAAAGAGCGGATTGCAACTACAAAGTTCAACTTACTTGAACCTCTTAAACATTAGCAAAGACCACATTATACAAAGGTTAGTAACAAGTAACTGACCTTATAATATATCCATCCAATATCAGCATATGAACAAATGCTAACTATTAGACGATAAACGATGCAAGGCATTCTCAACAAAGCCATATGCAATCACCCGTCTCCTTCTCATTCAAATATTCTTTACAGTCAATTGAAAAGTCATCTCTGCCAACTTCCCCTTCAAGGATCAATGACGATTATTTAAAAGTACAACAACACTTTATATATGTGTATATATGTATTTTTTTCTTAAATCATATGTATATTTATACGTCTTCAAGATTTGAGAAGAGTAATTTTTATAATTAACCCCTTATTTCTACCAAAAATTGGAAACATAAACCAGATGGAAATTGTGGTTGAATATTCCATGCATGCATAGGGTTGAAGTGGCTCATAACCCTAATGATCTCATGCTTATCTCTTGGTAACGACTATCAACAACATTTAAGTCTTGCAACCTCATTTGGTGGTAAAACTCAGCAATGAACTCTTCCGCCTTCGCATCAATCATCTCATCCCCTTCCCCATCATTGCTATCACCATTACTATTCTTCTCCATCACACCTTCTTCTTCACCTTTGTTATTATTATTATTATTCTCCGCCTCCTGTTCCATTTCGTTTAGCCCTACGGCCGAGGCGTAACGGCTGCTACACCGAGACGATTGGCATGTAAACACAGAAGTAGAATCAAACGCATCATCTCCGTGATCAACGCAATCCGAAAACGGCGTTGAAGTGACCATTTTAGATTGAGCAATGTTTTTACTGTTATCACAGAGTGTAGATTGGTCGGTTGGCATGTGCAGTGGTCTCATGGACCCCACGATCTTCCTCCACACGTTCTTGGACTCCTCATCCACAATAATTTTGGATTTTCTGGAACGCCCTGATCGCATCATGAACAGCGCCACCTTAAAAAAGTTCTTTAACCCCTTTCCCTTCTTGCGGGAAGAAAGAGTATTTATTTTCTTAGGTTCTTCGTGGGGGATAATTGCTGTTTTCTGGGCGTTGATAATGATCACAGAGTTTTCAGGGTTGAGCTCCATTATGTATGGGAGAAAGGAAATTAAGAAAATAACTTAGAATTATAACAAACGATGATAATTCGCCCTGCTTACAAGCAGGGGAATATAGAAGAAGAGTGTTATGAGAAAAGTTCCAGCAAAACAACACTGTCGTTACATAATTATGTAACTAATAAACAGTGTCATAGTGGGACGTTGGTTTATTTGGGGACATTATTGTTTTAGGGAATTCTAATATTGGGATGGTAGCATACCAGAGAAGGAAGGTTCATGAGTGTCGGTTTTTTAGGCAAAGGATTCGCAGAGAATGTTTGTTTCGTGCAACTGTTACCTTTATTTTTTGTTCTTCTTCTTATAGTTGAATCGGTCTTCCAGTTGAATAGGAAAAGACGTTTTCCTCTCTCTCTAGCAATCAACTACAACTTGTGTAGTTGCAATAAATGATACCCTAGAAAAGAAAATTTTAGTTATGAGAAATAAGATGTATCAATTTTGTTAGTATATTTTTAAAATAGTACATTTTTACTTTTATGGAGAGTATGCTTGAGAAGAGTAGGTATTTTTAAAAACTTAAATTAAAGAAAAAGTAATAGATTTTCTATTATCAATTATGAATAGACTGCTGACTGTTGATTAAAATAAAAATGAAATTTAGATTTGGATTTGTTAAGATTAAGATAATATTAAATTTTCATTTTCGTAAATAATATTATTTTAATTTAATGCGGTATATCAACATTTGAAATCGATAAAGTTAAATTTATTTTACACTAATTTCATTAGTAATGACTAAAAAGAATAAAAATGTATAAAGAAAAAAATATTTTATATTTAAAACCAGATATCACTTGATAAATAGAGCAAACATTTTACTTAAATTTTAAAGAATGTTGGAACCTAACTTTCTCATATAGAGATGGACCAACAAAATATTGCTAATAGCAACGCAAAACTCATTTGTCAATATTAGGCACATCAGGTTATTACCTTACTTGGACTCTTGTTGATCCACCACCCGGTTCACATGTTATTACCTGTAAATGGATGTTTACAAATAAGTATAATAAAGATGGCTCAAGGCTTTAATCAAGTTGAAGGGTTGGATTTCACTGAGACTTTTAGTCCCATAGTCAAACCATAGCGTTGTTCTTTCTCTGGCAGTTTCAACGAAATTGGCTAATCCACCAACTAGACATCAACAATGCATTTTTGCATGGCAATTTGAAAGAAATTGTATACATGAGTCAACACAACTCATACTCAGATGGGTTTTCTATCCTCTGTCAGTGACGCTTCATTATTTAAACGTTTTCATAAAGGTTCTATATTACTAATTTTAATCTATGTTAATGATATTTTGGCCACAGGAAACAATGCCACAAACATCAAGTCTCTTATTCCCCATCTTTTAACGTCTCCTTGCAAGCTTTCACTGACGTTGAATTGGGTTCCGACCCCGATGATCACAAATCAACATCAGGCTACTGTGTTCATTTCGGCAACAACATCGTCTCATGGTCTTCCAAGAAGCAAAAAGTGGTATCACCAAGCTCAATGATCGATATCTCATGGATACAATCTCTGTTACTTGAAATTCATATTGTTGTTCCAACTCCGATCATTTACTGTGATAATTAACCTTGGAGTTTTTCTCCTCACAACCAATCCAGTAATGCACTCACAAACGAAGCACTTTGAATTAGATCTTCATTTTATACATAATAAAGTGAATCAAAAGCAAGTCTTTGTTCATCATATACCAGCAAGCTTCCAAATTGCAGATACCCTCACTAAACCCATTTTTGGATCCGCTTTTCATGATTTTCCGAGGAGGTGGATGTTAAGGGATCTAGCTTGTGTTAGTTTCTGTTAGTGTATGTTTCTTTTCTGTTATTTGTTGCATGGGTTTCTCCTGTATGTATTGGCCATGCAACCTTTGTATAGGGATCTCCTCTCTCTTGGTTCATAGTTACTTTCACATAATAATAATAATAATAATAATAATAATAATAATAATAATATAGTTTTCCTTTCATCATTCTCTCTCTAGTCTTATAGTTCTATCATGTAATTTATAAAAAATATTTTTTTTAATTTATGTATAAATTAATTTTAACGCATAAAAAGAATTTATTTCATATTTTTTGGTACCTTTTTATAATTTTTTAGATATGATATTCTTACCAACATTATATATGATATTACAGTAGTTTGTACTTTCTGTATTTTGCACTTTTATTATCGTGGTTAAGATTTTGTCACCACTATCATTTCACAAATGCTACCAAAGTCCTGGTCTGGTTGTCGCAACACCGTCGTCACCTCTAACATTGGGTGCCCTCCTGGTTGAGCAATCTTACTAGCACTCTAATCAAATTATAGTACTTTTGTAACTATTATTTTATTAATTACATTTTAGATATTTTTTAGGTTTAAGATTTAGTTTTATGAATGCATTTTAATTTAGTTAGTGCAATTTCTAAAACCTAGCTAAATTCAGGAATGAATTATACATTAGATTTATGTTTAATTGCTAAGTTAGAAATTTAGAATCACTTAATATTAATATGACTTGTTAGATGGATAGTTAAGTTATTAATTTATGTTATTTGACATATGAGTTTTCAAGAATTCTATTTATGTAACTATAAACATGTATCTTGTTATGATCTATTTGAACTTTATGGACTAACCTTGACAAATTTGTATTAACTGTGAATTTTTGAAAATTCTGTATTTTAAAGTGTTCTTTTTTTTCAGTAATAAAGAATATATTAATTATAGAACACTAGGGTGTTAAGAACCCTTTTATATACATAGACTAAAAGAAAAAAAAAATACAATGTAGCCTTTATGCTATAAGTAAAAATTAGGTGAACTAGAACTGAGCGATATACACACATCCAAAATAAAATTAAATAAATAAAAAAAAAAAACAAACTATTGAGCAAGGCTCTTCAAACATTTCATCATTTTTTAGACAAGACTTTTGTTCAAAGTGTTAACTAATATATCTGTTTTAAAGTGTCACTAATGGATATGATAGTAAGGTCATGTGATTTTTAAAGTTGTAGAAATTGATGTGAGAATCTTTATATTTTCTTTATAACAACGTTCAAATATATTTGTCGATAAGTTTGTTGATAAATATAATTTATTAATAAATATTTTCATCAATAAATAAAATAAAAGCATTCCTCAATAATTTCATCAAAATTTAATATTTATTGACAGATTTTGAAGCATCGATATAAATCTACTAGTAATTTCTATAGTTGTTAATCACATAATCTTTAATAATTTACTAATAAAATTTTGTAAAACTAAAATTGAAACTGTTGGGTCCAAGGCTTTTGCTGTTTTCGCAATCGCACATTACCTCCTGCATTTCCTTTTCGGAAAAAACTTATTGTGAGCATCACATTATCATGTTCACTAATGGTTGGAAATGCCACATTACCTAAACTAAGTTTCTTGTTAACATTTTCTGATAAATATTTTTGAAAATATTTTTGAAAATATTTTTGACCTCCTTCTTAGCCGTTCCTGGATCTTCACTAGAGCTGTCAATTAGGCCCCTCTAATAGGCCCTGGCCCTAGCCCATGTGGGTTGGGGCCAAAAAAGCCCATAGGGCCAAAAATGCTCTTTATTAAAAAAGCCCCAGGGGCTAAAAAGCCCTAAATCCCTGTGGGTCAGAGCCAGCCCATGGGCTTTCTTTTTTATAAAAAAAACTAAATATTCAATAATAAATTCCATTTTTACAGAGAAAAAAAACACTTAACATCCAAGCCTTTCAATTACTACATGTTCACAAAAAAACACTTAACATCCAAGCCACTTAACTACTGTTTTCCAGCAGCTACACTTACAAACTTTCATAGCAACTCATGCCCAATTTTCCTCTAAGCATCGCATAATCAAAATAGCACCTACACCGATTGAATAAAAATCATTACCAAGAATTAACACTATACTAAACACAATTTAATCAAAGTTGGAAAAGTCTAAGATTACTACTAAAAAAAACCAAACTGAAGTGCATAATCTCAAGTGCATAAGCATCCAATATAGTATGTAATTGTTCTGCATCCAATATATGACAAATAACAAGTGCATAAGCATCCGACCACTTTTGTCCACCANCCACGTTGCAATTCNAGTTGCTATGACCTGAAAAGAGAAAGCTGANAATAAGAACAGAACTCAGAATAATTATATTCACGTTAAACATGATATGCAGTCTAGGCTTTACTATGCAACCTGAATGGCTCCAAGTCCAACTGTAACTTACAACACATAAATCAGACACCATATTAGGAGCAACTCAAATCCGAGAGGCATTACAACTGTAATCTAAATCCAAAAACCAATTTTTGTTACCAAGTATGAAAACTCGACCAAAAAACTCGACCAGTTTTAGTTTGATCACAAGAAATATGTCTGCACCAGCAGTATGCACATGCTTAGAAAATCTTCTTTCCTAACTTCTCAATTACAACAAGAGATAAACATCAACTATATACAGAATACAAGATAAGATACTTTGGCAGCAAGGTAGAAATTTTCTTAAACAGACATAATATAACAAGCAGTGAGACAGGAAACTGCAGAAATTAAAGTGTACACTAGAAATAGCAGAAGAGAAATCCACCTGAAGTGCATACTTTCTTATTAATTTCACTATGCAAGCATATTATGATGAACATATACATGTAAGATCATTACCATGAAGCACAAAAATATGAAAGAATAAAAAGGAAATGAGTGAAAGGGAAGTAC
>NC_028358.1:28594984-28635060 GCF_000741045.1 Vigna radiata var. radiata
TTTTCCTATTTTTGTGAAAAAATTCCAAACATTTGAGACTTCTTTTTTATTAGTGGTAGCACTCTCAGATGGACCAGGAGTTTCAGATGCAAGATCATCAACCAAAGTTAAGGGATTACTCTTAAGGTGGTCCATATATAAAAACTATTGCACACAGCTTCCAGTATACAACTTATCTGAACCAGAGGGAAAAGCGATTGCACTCACAGCCTGTTCATTCAACAAAACCAAGACCCATACCATCAACTCCAATAACCTAAACACACACTAGTAATTATAAAATATCATCTGAAACATACGGGGTTTAATAAAATTCAATATCATCTGAAACAAATACTACAAATAATTGAAGAACAAGATTAAACATGAATCAAGAAAAGAANAACATATCACACGATAATTTTTGTAATCATACAAGAGGGATTGTGACTTTTGGAGANCTTCATCACCTTAATAAATTCTAACAACCTACCAAGTCAGACGTATAGTTCAATAGCTAAAAGGCAAGCCTCCACATATCGAGTCTAAACTGCTACCAAGTATATAAACAACTGATGATCAAAGTTCGACTCCATATGTTTGTAAGGTTGATTAATCATAGCCTTAATTACTTCTAAGCACACTAGCCACACCTGTTAGTTACCGTATCACAGCCCATGTATCAATTGCATCAAGTATTTCCCACGGTTCTCTAAACTTTACACTATATCAGATAGCACCTTAAACATCTAAAGGAAAANTAATTAACCTAGAGAAAGAAAGACTATTCAAAGTCTCATTCTATTCATAATCGGCATTATATGTTTTCCAAACTAGAAACCTACTCAGATGCTTAGACACACCACCACCAGCTTACCTCATGGTTTGACCATCAACCAAACCCCTGTTTAATCCCTTCCCTTCACCAACCTAACAACAAGACTTTGTTTCAAAATCACTAAAACAGCAGGGATGTAATTCTGCACCAGAAACCAGTGTGTGAAAATTAATTGCTACTATCTTACTAGTCATACGAAAACCTAACCCTTCATATCAGAAAGTTGATTGTTTTTCNTGAGTAGAATGAGAATATAAATATACCACACGTTGCACAAGACAGACTTTCTTTCAGACCCGCAAAGTTTGCATTAGGGGCTTAATATTCGTACATATTTCATGCTGAAAGGATTTTTCGGAATATATAAACAAAGTACAACATGGTTTATGTCCACTAACACTTTTCATTGTCACTATCAATTACACCCCATATAAACCATAAGTAATCCAAGTGAGAAAAAACTTATCGGAAAATGGAGAATTTGAATCTAAAAGCAACAGTGGAACAAAAGAATCCAACAAATGAATATTAAGTCACTTGCTAAGAATTTTGATTACATTTACATGCCAACCATTAGTAAAAAGCCAAATGAGCCTACCTTAGTTCGAGCCCGGCGTTCGCTGGTACTTTAATTGTGCAATCTAGATTAGTTCAGCCGGTGCAAACACGGATCTCTGCTTCTTCGCTTCCTGGGCCAAAAGCAGTGCAGTCTCTGACTTGGTCTTAGTAAGTTTCAGCTCGTTCCCTTTATTATTCTACAACTACAATGCACGCCAAACATCATCAACCTTGACCAACATGTCTTGTGAATTCATTAAGAGACATCTCTTTTATTTAAGTTTCTGTAGATAAATGGAATCAAGCGTAAATGGACAAAGTGTACCTCTGAAGAAGCCACGAACCTGCGATACAACTGCGAACACNACAAGCAGCTGAAGCACCGAACCCACGACGCAGGGACCAGAGCCCCTGAATCCGGAAAGCAGCAGGTCCCAGACGTACCGCAGATTTGGGAAAACGCAGCACCTAAGAACAAATCTCTTCACAGAAACAAACATCAAAAGGGCAAAGTGAAAAGAAAAAACATAAAAAGTATTTGAAAGAAGCTAACCTTGATTCTTCTTCGCCACTTGTACCACCGCTGCCGTCAAGTGTCGTTCACTGTGTGTTGTCGTCGTTCACGGTGTGCTGCCGTTCACGGTGTGCTGTCGTTCACGGTGTGCCGCCGTTCACCGTGCGTCGTCGCCGTCGACTTTGTACTGTCGTCTGCCGTCGACCCGGTTGCTAGCTCTTAAGCACTGCTTGATCAGAGAATAAGTGAATCTCGAAAAAGGATAGCGTGATGGAGCTACGGAGTTTTAGAGTAAAGTGAAATATCTGGGGGTTAGGGCTGACCCGGCCCTATTTGAATCCCAACCCATTTTCTGGGGCTGTGGGGGCTAGGGGCTTCAGAAAAGCCCCCTCTAAGATGGGTCAAAAATAATGGGATAATTAAAAAAGAGGCCAGGGTTGGCCTTGGGGCCATAAAAAAAGTTGACAGCTCTAATCCTCACACCATTCATTGTGAACTTTGAGTCCCTAATCATATTCTACATAAACCTCCATATAGAAAAATTTTCCATTCACCTTAGATCTAGATTTTTGTTTCTGGATTGTTTCCTGTCTATAAAACGTATGCATATGCTACCTTTTTTGGCTTTTACGCTAAGTTATATTATTTAGCTTTCTAGTTAAATCTAAACTCAAACTTATATTTTCAACATAAAAGAATTACTTTTTATTTAAATATTAATCTTGTCACACCCCAATTAATATTTCCCTTTAGTGGAAGTCACGTGTCACGCCCTCTAGATCTCCCTCGGCTAATGGGAGACAAGGTATGCAGTGCAATTAATTCCCCGTCATCGTAATCCGTGCGACGGCAAAGAGAATGAGAATCTCTAGATAGTGGAAGACAAGTGGCATGCTGTAAGTGGACCGAGCGACCAGTTTGGTGGTCATATTTAAAGTTGAATTTTCAAAAGAGGGCACCACTTCTGCATGCAAACTCTTCGTCTTCAACCTTCAGAAATCTCATTTTCTCCTCCTTCTCTCTAAACTTTCCAACCTTCTCTCTAGATTTCTGATCACCATTTCTCCTCTGATCACATACTTCCTTTCAGATTAATTGCTACCAGTACCAAGTTCTTCAAATTGCACCGATCATAATCCCATTCTGAACGGGTAAGTGTTTCTGACCCTAGAAACTTCTTGGTATTCCTGCATGCACGCCCATCCTAAGCTTGCATGTGTTAGTTAAACCTATACCTTGTAATTTGGCTTTAGATCTTTGGAAACCCTAGAAGGAGTAGTTGTTGTCAAGGAACC
Organism: Vigna radiata var. radiata; assembly: GCF_000741045.1. NCBI lineage: Eukaryota > Viridiplantae > Streptophyta > Magnoliopsida > Fabales > Fabaceae > Vigna > Vigna radiata. The sequence continues at coordinate 28,598,169 of NC_028358.1, forward strand.
CTAAAAGTCTAGCTGGAATTGAGGTAAGGGAAGCTTACAAAATTTAATTAAGATTTCTTGCATGGTTGAATGTATGTGTGATGATTGTAATGGTATGTAAAATGTGGTATGTTGTTTATGAATTATTTGATGTTTAACTAGAAATTTAGAGTGAACTACATAACTTAGTAAAAATTATGAATCTGTAATCGAAGGGTCATTAGGACCGTTCGGTTTCCCCTAAAACATACGGTTAAATATTGTATATGTTGATTTTAAGTACTCGGTCATAAACTGAGTATTCGGTCTTATATTAATTAAATTATTAAAACGTCCGGTTTAAAATACTATTTATTAAGTACTAGGTCTTACACCAGTACTTGTACTTTTGAAACGTCCGGTCTATAATATTCTTTATTCGAATAAGTATTTGACTTTATACCAATACTTGAATTTTAAGAACGTCCGGTCATAAATCCTATGTTCCGTCATACAAGTGTTTAGTATTAGACGGACACTTAATTTATGAAGCATTTGGTTTCCATTGGTTAGTCGGTTTAGTTTTCCTCTATGAGTTTCTTATTGCTTAGTTCCGTTCGGTCTTGAGAAGTGTTCGGTCATAGACTAGCCTTCGATCATGTTAGTGCTCGGTCTTGTACCGATACTTGAATTCTTAAAACGTTCGGTTTCCAGTTATAATTCACCTATTTAATTATGTCCGGTTTGCATTGGTGAAACTATTTGGTTCACCTGGACGAGTTTATTATTGATTTCCTTCCGATTTTCATTGTTGAAAATGCTTCTCGGTTCTTTTTTTCCCGTTCAGACCTTTCAGTCACATATTGAAGTCTTCTCGTAATACCCCATTTTCTTTCGGTATTAGATCATTCGGTTATTTCTTTAACGTATATATATTCAAATATAAGTGATGATGAAAAGATTGGTTAAGTACGATTGAGTAAGAGAATTCCAGTGGAGGAATATCTCATGATTGATTATGGTTGGTAAAGAATGAACAAAGTTATTGTCCTGGTGTCGTCCTGATCCTGATATTCCATGGTGACATATCTCATGTAGAGAAAAGTTATTCATGCGTGGGAATGGCAGGAGGTTCGCGGTCATAAGTTAGATGATCGTTGTAGGGCTAACCTCGGGTGGCAGCTGATAGTGCAAGCTGTTACTACACCACACCGGGTGCTAGGGACGTCGGGCTACATGTTCATACCGTCCGGACAGTGTCTTAGTAGTCGGTTATGATAGTTAACGTTTGGTTTATATAAGAATGTATTGGTGTATACATTATTTGAGTGTTTGATATGTTTGAAATGATTAATTAAATTTATATAAGCTTACCCTTATCTGTTTTATCTTGCCTATGTTGTCGTTTGGTATTTGGTCGTCCGGTTTTGTTCTCTTAATTGCGATGATCATCCTTTGGATGTGAGCAGACGGTGTAATTGAAGATACTTTGGAGGATGCCCTTCAGATTGATCAGCCTTTAGATGTTGTACCCGAAAGTGGTGTCGGACCGTCCGGTCCTTAGTGTAGTTTTTTTTCTTGTATTATTAGTACACTGTTCGGTTGAGTATGTTGTAACACCGTTCGATCTAGATACTCCTTTTGTAATACCGTGTGGTCATGAACTGTTACCACGACCTTTCGGTTTTAGCTTGTAAATTGTATCTGACATCTTGCTGGATGTACAACTTTTTAATTCTATATAATATTTCATATATTCTTATCCATTTGAACGCTTATTCATCACTGTTTCTCATTTATTATTTATGTTAACTCCTAGAATAAAATATAACTTTTGTTATATATTTATTGGAATGTTACAAATCTCAAAGTGCAATTATTTTTATCAATATTTGTTACTTTGAAATGTTGACCACGATAAAAATATTTATAATATTTCTTTTTTCATTTTTGTAGCACTTTAAGATAAGCAATATATTAAACTAGAATTTACACTTTCCATGTACATATACTTTACGCTTCATTAGTATATTTTCGGTTTAATTTACAACGGATTTTTTTATGAAAGACTTTATATACTGATTACAAAAGTCAATATTACTTTTGGTCGTGTGATTTTGAAATATTAATGTAGATTTTGTGTAAAATGGAAAAACGAAGTCAATATTAAAAAATATCACACACAATGACGATTAGGTCAATAATCTCCATTAAAAGACAGGTTGAATTAGTTTTCAGTAACTGAAACATGCATGACAATAATTGAATTCGTAGTTATCTTTGTTTCTATTCCACATATACAACAAAAGCTACATCCATAACCATAGTTAAAAACTACTTATGATGATGATCCATAATCATCATTAAAAGCTTTTCTTTTTTAACTACTCCAGCAATGGTAGTTTTTTTACATCCCCAAATGAGCTCATCAAGGAACAAGTTTAAAGGTAAGTATCAATTAAGTGCAATGGGTTGAGATTGAGTCATAATTAAGGTTTTCCTAATCTTAGATCCATCTTAAAAACTATAATACAGATCAAAAATAAGAGATAAGTGATTACATTTATTGTACATTTAAAACTATTACTCTGATTTCCCTATTTATTGATTTAAGTATCGGAGTATCTTTGACAGGTACCCCGGTCAGTTGGAGCGAGAACGAAGATATAAGACGAAGACTTAGTTACCCAAACAGTTTGGAAAGAAATTTTGAAGGTATTTGTAGAAGTTGTTTGACCCTGCACCCGAAAAATAACAAAAAAGAAACTAAATCATACAACATCAACCAGAGCTTTATATCATGATTGTCAGAAGAAAAAAAAAATGAATCTAAGGTAATTATAGTAAAACGTTTCTCTTATTTTAACATTGTCACCACTCAATTTTTCTAATGAGTATTCATTTATAACCGTAGTAAAGAAATGTAATTCATGATATAGAAGTTATAGTTTAAATATATCTACACCAATAAACTCTCCCTGTATATATCTAGTTATTTTGCTTTTAAATATAGAAGTTATAGTTTGATTTTTATAAGTTATTTCTTCATATAATTCCATTTATTTTCCCAATTACGTGTTTATATTTCTCTTGAAAACAGAGGAACAGAAACCTTCGAAGGAAAAACTTGTCATATATATTAAAAAGGAACTAAATGAGTAAGTGAAACTATCACTTAACAGGTATAATATAGGGAGACTATATCATAAAGATTTTTTTTATACAAAAATTATAATATTAATTGTTTAAAAAAAAAATAAGAAAACATGATAAAGAGACAAAAAAATACTAATTGAATAAACAAAATTGCTTTTATCCTATTGTTTGACAAGAAAGATGAAGTTAACCATATCTATAAAAAAGGAAAAAGTTTGATACACAAAATCAAATTACGTAAACCTAGGAATTTTGGGATTTGCTTAAAGAAATATCTAAATGTAGTTCTTTACATATTTCACTATAAAGGGTTTTAGAAATATGTTATTTTTTGTTTTTAACGTCTATTAACTAACCGACGTCATTATCGATGACGTCAATAGGACGTCGGATATCCATATAACAGACGTTTATAATGACGTCAGTTAGTGCCATGTCCGACGTCTAGTGACGTCGGTATAGGCCTAACCCGACGTCTAAAGGCACAATATAGACATCGGGATACGCATTAACCGACGTCTAAAAGCACATAAAGACTTCGAATATGTCACTAACCGACGTCTAAGGTCACTATAGACACTGGTCTTTGCATTAACCGACATCTAATACAGTCGTTGTGTTTTAGTGCAGTTTTGTTCCTGTCTTTGGATAGCCTAGTAGTACACTCTGCCTTTGCTAGTTTCCCCCGAAAAAAAGCTTGCGTCTTTTGAATTTCTCATGACATTTCAACCCAAAATCGAACCTGGGTTCTTGCTTAGTTCTATTTTCAACTGCAAGAGGGAAAAATCACGGTGAAACGATAACTAGGCAATGACTCAGGGTCGTTTTTGGGTCGAAACACCACCAGAAATCCAAAAGACGCCACTTTTTTTGGGAGACAGCTAGCAAAGGAAGAATGTGGTACTACGTCACCCCAAGAAAGGAACAAAATTGCACTAAAACACAACACAAAGAAAACAAATTTTAATCAGTTGAACCAGAAGATAATCGATGAAAGACTGAACAAAGTTTAAACGGTAACAATAAAAAAACACGCACCTGGGATGCAATGCCGCAAGAGAGAAAAAGGAGAGGGGGAAGACGATGATGTTATAAAAAAACAATAATGCAATGCCGCAAGAGAGAAAAAGGAGAGGAGGAAGACGATGATATCAGAAACTACAATGTCGCGAAGAGTCTGCGGTTTATTTAACATGAAATGGGGTGTCGGTTTCTACAGAAACCGACGTCTATAGCCACATAGACATCGGTGATCTAACTAATATGACGTCAAAGATAACTTTTAATCTGACTTTTTGAATGCGCATTAGACGTCCTACACCAGGGGAGCCGACGTCTATTGCGCTGAACTGATTGACGTTTCATTTCCAGTCAGGGAAGTAAACGACAGTTGTCCAGGGCCCCGACGTCTATAACGATATAGACGTCGGGGCTCTATCATCGGACGTCGAAGTGCCTGCGAGTTTGGTGAAGATCATTAATTACAGGCACATAGACGTCGCCCACCTAGAAATCCGACGTCTATATTGCAGAAATTGATGTCTTCCTGCCTTCTGGACAGGCCATAGACGTCGGTTTTTTACTACGTGACGTCTAAGCGCTTGGGAATCAGGTGAAGAGCATTAATTGCGGGCAAGTAGATGTCGGCCCCCAGAATAACCGATGCCAATGGGGCAAAAAAGCCTATATTCTCGCCTACCTCAGGCCATTGGACGTCGGTTTGGGGCATAGCAGACGTCTACTATATCATAGACATCGCGTGCCCTTGAAACCGACGTCTTGGTGACCAACTTATTTACGGTAATGTCACCGTCCATTAATATACGTCGGACTGCCCACTAACCAACATCTTGTGAGTGACGTTAAACAGCGTTTTTGCACTCGTGTTTTTATATACAACTAAAGTATAAATTTAGTTATGATTGCAAACTACTATTAAAACTAGTCTTTCGAACTCAAAGTAAAACTTTTTTTAATAATTTCAAAAATAGAAAAAGCTATTATATTCGCCATAAATGTGAGTTTATAAAAAAAAAAAAAAAAAAAAAAAAAAAAAAAAAAAACTTTGGAAATAATTGATTTACAAAGTTGGTATGAGAAAAGAAAACGTAGCTGCATCATCATGCATGCCAGCTAGTACCTCTGATTATTCACTCACTGCAAAAAGGACATTCTTTTTCCATTTCATGGGAACAAGGGCTAGCTGGAACCTTTGAAGTTTTACACATTCTTGTACATTTAAGAGTAAGAAACAAAATAAAGGAAAAACAAAAAACAAGTCAAATCTTTGTTCTTTCTATTCTTCCTAAATATTACAGTGTAAAGTTTCGTTCTCTCTTTTGTAAGTGTCTCTTTTCTAGGGTCTTTCATTTTAACTAATCACTGTAGGATATTTCTATTATCTGTTTATAGTTTTATGTAGCCATTGTTGTTGGACTTGTGTTTTCTGTATTGTCATTTTTCAAGCTTTGTGTTAGAGCATAGAAGAAGGAGGCAAGTTCAGGGTAGGGTTATTCTAGAAGTCGTTGCGATGGATTTTGCAATAAGAAAATATAATATGACTGACTGTTATATAAAAAATCAACGTAATAAATTGTATTTACCTTGCCATTATTTATAATCAGAATAAAAATAATATAATTTTTTATCTGGATCGATGATTATAAACTGTGGATAATTATTCTTACCATCGTAGCTAGTATAGGACGATTTTCTATGAGCTGGATGTGAATGTTTTGGTTGACTTCTCCACGTCAACATTTGCGAATTTTTTTTCTTAATTAATCCATTTTAAAAAATTACGTAATTTTTAAACTTTCTGGCATGATTTTTTGAATCTTTTGGAAAAAAAAAAAATAAGAAGAGGGGAAAATACAAGTGATACAGTTTATTATTTATAATTCGACATAACTCTCAAACGTACGAACACTTAAAGATTTTATTTGAAAAAATAATATTGAAAGTGTTTATTTTGTTAATTTTAAAAAAAGTTTAATCCGTACAATAGATCTAATTTGCTATATGGATAATTGCCAATTCGTTATCCCGAGTACGATATGAAATCATACAAATAAAATATAATGTTTCGAATAAAGGGTTGAGGTCCATTACTCAAAGCATTCAAAGTGTTGTGTTAGCTGAATGGGTTTCCTAGTGATCCTTTGCTATCTAAGTTATATTGTTCGTTTTTCCTCTTTCTTGTCGAATCAGTATAGGTGTGTATCTGTCAAAGACACAAGCTCAAGTTAATAATATAACCGAACGATTAATTGAGCAAGTAATGCACATAATGTGCATCGTGATTTATTTATACTAGTTGTGATGGTGTTAGAAAATAAATCATATCCCGAGATTATTGAGAGAATATATTGTTATTATTGTAGGTGATTTGCAGTAATACTGTTACATTATTATAGAATAATTACAGTAATAATGTCACATTATTATAAAATATTTATAGGGATAAAATAGCATAATTATAGATTCTCTCTTATATATATTTCTCATATTTTATTCAAAATTAACAAAACAGTTTTTTCCCTATTTTCTTTATTTACATGGTATCAGAGCAGATTTTCTGATCATTTTCTACTTTGTCTTTGTTGCCGCTGGTGGTTGCCGCCACCGACGGCCCTCTAAAAGTCTCTTTTTCAACCTGTGCTTTTATACTTCAATGGGCAATCTCTGGTTTTTGTCTCGCATCTGTCAATTGTTGCCATCCAGCCACCGTCTCCAGCCACTGTTGCCGGCCATCGTCGCCGACCACTTTCGCGGCCATCATCTCCGCCACTTGTGCCACCGATGCACCAACACCTAGTCCTACCTCTATTGCTTCCGCTATCTTCTTCTCTATTCTGAAGGCCTCCCTTATGTTCAGGGCAGTTAAGTCCCTTGAAGTTTTGTTGCCAATGTAGTCCTTGCAGGTCTGTTGTTGTTTGCCTCTAGAGGACAGATGTTTCCTGAAAGCTTGTTGCTATTTAGGGCAGTTAAGTCCCTTGAAGTTTTGTTGCTGTTTAGGGTAATTAAGTCCCTATAGGTTTGTGGTGGTTAGCCTTTTAATTCCAGCAGCTGCAGGATAGTGTAGTCCCTACAGGTTTGTTGTTGTTTGCCCCTGCAGTTTGTTGTTGCAGGCCCTTCATTTGTTCTTGCAATTTGTTGTTCATCAATAGTGGCGAACAACGGAAATAACGACGCGCCGATGACACTCTTGAAGACAGATTACATATTTCAAATTGAGTTTATGTATTCCAAGCTTCGTCCATACAATCTGTATGCTCTAGCTTGAGGGGGGAGTGTTAGAAAATAAATCATATCCCGAGATTATTGAGACAATATATTGTTATTATTGTAGGTGATTTGCAGTAATAATGTTACATTATTATAGAATAATTACAGTAATAATGTTACATTATTATTAAATATTTATAGGATAAAATAGCATAATTATAGATTTTCTCTCTTGTATATATTTCTCATATTTTATTCAAAATTAACATAACAGTTTTTTCCCTATTTTCTTTCTTTACATATGGGTCTTTATTTTGTTGGTCTAATGATGGTCCAATCACACTTTAATCTGCATTAAGGGTTTAATGAATCATTTCCGCTTGACATGGCCTAGGTGGACAACCTGGGAGGACGATCATAAGAGAAAGATCTTGATAGTTAATCTGGAAGGACAGTCACGAAAGGACGACCATGAAAGAATGGTCTCGATAGTCGGCCTGAAAAGACGGTCATGGAAGAAGTGCCACGGGAGGACACTTCGATACACTTTGTTGTGACATTTTTTTAATAATAATTAATAGAATAAAACCGATTGTTGTTGAAGACATATGGATGAACCTCATCTCCTGATGGCTGAGTTAAAAATTCTGATTCTAGAGTTATAATAGCATCCAACACATTGTGAAAGTGTTTGCTTATCGTCGCCCTAGATCGATGAAAGAAAAATGCGACACTCCAATTCTTAACATTATGTCCAATTATATGAAGAAATTGAGCTACTTGTTCCTCTACTGTGGAGCAAATGGCGTCTTTAACTAACCCAGTTGCTCTTAATCTCTCACAAAGATTAATGAATGCCTCTGGACCCATCCGAATAATGTCATGACATCGAGTAGCATGCACCAGGTACGACATTAACTGCTGTCTGCGACGGTCTTTGTCGGGAAGGAAATTGCTAACACTACTTGGATCACTCGATAACAAATTCAATATGTTCAAGGCATACGAAACAATGCATAACATTGTTACTGCAGCCATGGACGTGGTTTTGTGTACGTGTTGATGTAGCATTGCGACTATTTTAAAGTCAACACCAACCACATCATCATCTATATTTTCACCCTCCAAATACTACAAGTTTAATCCTTCTTCCATCTATTCATAGAATCATCAAACATAATTCATTCCTATATTCCTATATTCATACATTCATATATCATATATTAATACATAAAAAAAATACATTAATACATTCATATATTTACAAAAATATACATCAAAAAAATAAATTTATACATTCATATATCCTATATTCATACATGAACAAAACACATTAATACATTCATCTATCATAAAAAAATACATAAAATAAATACATCAATACATTCATATATTAAAAAAAACCAACAATGTTTAAATAACATTATTAAAACCAATATTATATTTTAAGTTCAAATAAACAAAAATAAACCACCAACAAAACTTACCTCTTGAAGATCCGTTTATGTGGAATTTGAACGAAAAAATAGGTAAAATATTGCACTGAAGCTCCAACCAAAGATTATTATTGAATTTGTCCTGTAATCAAACGGTATTACTAAATACGTTTTAACACAATATACCATTGTGAATCATATATTATAGATATTCAACTACATTTACAACAATAAATAATAAAAACAATTCCAGAAGTTATAGCACAAATGATTTACATCCAAGTTTTATGTGACACTCACAATTTTTTGTAAACATCATCAAACTCATATAAATCATTCTAAAAAAGATTTCTGATTTCTGATTTATTCTCAAAATCATCAAAGTCATATAAATCCAAGTATTTTATGTGACACTCACAATTTCAGATTTCATATAAATCATCAAACTCATAACAATACCAAACTCATATAAATCATTCTAAAAATATTGCACTTAACACCAACATCAAGTTCATCTTTCATTGTAAAATTACTACCAGTTTTCATTCTAAAAACACGAAAAATCAAAACCAGCAAAGACATTTCTCACATTCCAAACTAAAAACAAAAATTTCACCACGACCCATACTCCATGCTGAAAACTCAAACTCCATCAACACCCACCTCACCATCAACACTCACAATCTCTACCCAAGGATCAAAACGAAAAACACATAAGCAAAGATTACAGAAACATACCTTGACGGAGATATTGGGCTTAAACCAAATCTGGAGGCGGAGGAACGTGCAGGTTTCACGTACATAGACGATGCTTCACCAAGCTGCACAACATTCACCTGAAACACAGACAGAAGAAGAAGAAGAAGAAGAAGAAGATGCGTAACCGGATACAGGGTACGCGTAACCGGATACAAGGTGCCTTTGCAGTGAATAACAAGGCGTATCCGGATACCACTGTGTCATAACCGGATACACGTTGGTGCTTCATCTCGTGGCTTTGTCCTGATTCAATTCCTCCACCGCTGCAACTCCATTGTCGTCGATTTGGCGCCCTAATGACGAACCCTGCAACCATGCCAACGTCGACAATCATGCAAACGTCGAACTGCATCACTGCCGGCTTCAAGTAACCCAATACGCAGACCTGCGTTCTTTAGCTGTAATCGGATACAGCGCCATGTTCTTCTTGTTCAGCGTAACCTTTCTTCATCATCCACCAAACTCAGCTTCTTGGTTTACCACCCCCTGCAAATATCACAGAAACATAGTATACACAACCTCACCTCAGCTCACCTTTCTCTTCTTCACACCTATTCCACCGAGCTCTCTCTTCGTTCTTCTCTTCCGCACTCAACGCATGCACACAACACACAATGTTCTTCTTCTTCTCGATGAACGAACACAACAACCAGATACCAACCACACACCATATTAATACATCTTCGGTCAAAAAGCTTGGCTATGTCTCAGTGAGTTGTATTGTCAATGGTGTAGAAACGTATCTTTTCTGTGTGCAACGCTGGCTGTGAAGGACGAATCTACACTATGCCATGGCTGAATGAAGCAACGTTCAAGAATCTTCACAGTGAAAGTAAGTCTGCGGTGCAACCAGACTTCTATTTCTTATATTTTATAGTTTATGGCATATGGGTATTATTTGAAATGGAAAAAGACATTTTTGGAAAATCATGGTTGATGCCTCCAAATCTTCGCACTTATGCGAGTGATGCTACAGTAGCTGAATCTCGCTAATACCTTGAATTCCTCGCTCATTGTTGCCTTCAAGTAAACACAAATTTATGCTTCATTCGTCGTTCTCTAACACTCTACTACAGAAAAATAACCTCAAGTGAACAGAGTGTTAAAGAGAAAACAAGGTGCAGTAGGTAAAGAATGAATTGCGTGATCGAAACGAAAGAGAAAGTTTCTAGGTTGTAACGGAAAAATAGTTGTTAGAGCTTTGGATCCGCTAGCTTTTTTAATTGATATATTACGACAACCTTTCCTTGCAAAAAGTGCCTAAACTTTGCGTCTAAAATGTTGTTTAATGATATTTAAATTTTGTGACTTAAAGCATTCACAGCGGCGTTCAAGTATGATCCAACAAAATCCAACCAGAAGCAGCCTCCATTTCATGTGTCTGTGGGTCCTTCTCTCTGTTTTCTTACATATATTGTCACATATGTAATATGACTAAAAAGACCTTCGTAGAGAGGATGGTATATTTTAAAAAATTAAATATATTTTTAAAACATGACGCAAAATTAAAATTTATTTATATTTAAAATTTTGACATATTTTAATTTTAATTTTAAAGTGAATATAGTTAAAATGTTTAACAATATTAATTATTTTTTACATGTTAAATAGTTTTTCGAACTCACATTTAAAAATAGATGTGTGGAACTGAATAAACAATACAAATACTAGTCTAACATATATAAAAAAAATAACATAAATGAATTAAAAATAACTATAGCTTGAGATCAATTTTTATTAAAGATTTTGATAAAAATAATTTTCAATTTTATATTAAAATTTAGGAAAAAAACCATATTTAATTAATTTTTAAACTTGATGATCACCTTACTAACCATTTTTATCTGTTACGTAAATTGCAAATAAAGTGTTTTAAATCATTCTAACTTGGGGTCCAAGTACTTCAACTCTATTCGTTAACATCTAATAATGATGAGCACTAAAGTGTTTTACAATACCAAACTAGTTTTTTAAATAGGTACTTTTATTTAAGGAAAGATATTAAAATACATAAAAATCGTTCTCATAACTTATAATGATTTTTGTAACTTCTAATAATTATGGAACATAAAGTGTCTTAAATGCTTAAGTTGATTAGAAGAGTATGGTTGGTAAATCAATGATAAGCTATGGGAGATAAGGGCATTATAGTAATGAAGTAAACAAAAATTATATAATGTGCAGTCCATCCAGCTTGATCCAACCGCGTACAGTGGAGCCGTGTCCTTAACGAGTTGGCACTTCACATTTGATATGTGAAACTTGAGACTGAAAACAAAAACTACTAATCTGTCTCTTTCTCCGATCACGCTACGCGTCCAAAAATCTCCCACACCTTTCTCACTCTTTCTCTCTCCCATATATATAGTATATATATTTCATCATCAACTTCAGCACATTCAAAAAGAGTTTCCACTGCTCTAGTCTTCATCAGGGTTGTGTTGTGTTTCAACAACATTAATTGAAGAACACTTGGCGTTTAGTGATAGTTATAACAGCGATCATGGGTTTGAAGAACAGTGGCGTTGGTCATAGAGCATGGAACCTGCTGCGAGTGACATTGCTGTGGGCACGTAAAGGTGGGGTGTTGAGGCGGAGGGTAGCGATGGAGCTGCGTCTTGTTCCAAAGTACTTGAAGCGTCTCGGGCACAGTAATACGCCGCCCAGCCATATTCATTACTTTGAGCGAGAACTCTCCTTCGACAAGACCCCCATTTTTCATGTCAAGATGTACCGTCCAACCTCTATGCGCTTCCACTTGCCTCACATTCCTTGTATTAACCCACAAGTTGATTTTGAATATGATTTCAACGATGATGATGATGATGTTGAATATGATACCGGGAGAAAGAGTGCCCTCACGGCTGCAGGAGAACGTGACCAAGAATTTTATCATGATTATGAAAGACGCCTGGAGGTGATGTCTTGTGGTGAACAGGAGGAACAACAAGAAGCAGATGCTCAAGGGATAGATAAGCGAGCAGAGGAGTTCATAGCAAAATTCTATCAGCAAATGAAGCTGCAGCGCCAGATTTCTCTTCTACAATACAATGAAACACCCAATAGAGACACGACTTGTTGAGCAGTTTACCAAACTACGTTCGGATTACTTCATTTTTCCTTCTTTTTCTGTTGAGTTTTGATGCCACTGTCAATGTTAAAACATTTTAGTAAGAGAAATGAGACAGAGAGAGAGAGTACTTCGGGATGCTGTAAATGCCAAGAGCTACACTTGAGTTCTACTATTTACATTTTTTTTTCATGATTATGCAATAAATGCTACAGAGCTGTCATTCATAGTTGAATTTAAAAGAATGTGACATAGCGCCTATGTATATGACATCGAAAGAACTTTTATAAACTTGTGTAATGCTATGAAAATAATTTGCTCTTCATATTCTGCAAACTTATTTCATGCCCAAAATTATAATAAAAAACCATTTCTAAAGAAATTATAAAATAGTTAAATTATTTATATAAACACTACCTATGTCTCACTAAGCAGAAACAGGCTATATCCTGCGTAAAGTAAACGGTGCGATGATATGAAGTTGACAGATTTTATCCATAATTTCCAACGCTGTACAGTCCAATGTAAACATAGAAATAGAATGGTGACTAAGAAAAATGATACCAAATTAACCGGTGTTTCAGCTTGGCACTTGTTTCTCAAAATTAAAACTACGTGATCCTTAGAGCAAATCGTTAAATTATCATCAAATCTAAAAGAAGAAATTAAGTTTCTAATAAATAAATGTATAGCAAATGTTAAATGTAGATAGCCGATTCTCAGAAACAGTAACTATGTTGATCTTATGAAAATAGCGATAAAAAATTGAGTTTTAAAATCGTATATACGAATCAACCATCATGTCATAAATTCATCATTATAGTTTCTTCCATAAAACGATTTCTAATTTCCAAAACTCCGTCAACAAACCTTCCAAAATAATTGACCATGAATTACCTCTTGGTTTTGTTGAATAGAAAATATAAAACCTAACAAGCATAGATACAATGAAAAACATCACGTATATTTGGGGTAGCATGGTGAACTCATCAACCTCTCAAGCGGTAATACAAAGTCGGTAAATGTCAGAGTTAACGGTGAGTAATGAAAAAAGTGACTGCTTAAATAGTAGCAAAATATGTGCCATATTCATATTGAATTATCATCAATACATTTTTATTCTGCAACGAAGGTCGAAAAGATATCGAAAATGAAATATTATATTAAAGGACATGGTTACATCAACGGCAAACTACACCCATCGGAAAGTGTTTGGCCACTGCCCAGATATATTTAGAGCGTGGCCAAGACTTGCCGATATAAGCAAAAGACCCTATGAGCCCTACAAAAATACTATATTCTAGCTGCCATGCTTGGTTGCACTATCGTTCACAACCGAAGATACACTAGTATTTGCAACCTCCTTTAAGCATCTTGCCATAAAGTTAATAGAAAAAAATTAATGTGGGGTTTTCTGATGATAATAAAACAATGGATGTGGAGGTGTGAATAATATTACTCGGCGACTACGCTATAGTGTAAGCGTAGGCAGCTGCAAATGTACAATAATACTCCCTTCCCTCTCCCCAACTTTTTTCCCTCTGGAGAATCAGTTTACAATGGGAAGATTGAAATATTCTAGGAGAGGTTCTTCTAGTAATAAAATCAAAGATCAACTTCCATTTTGCCTACTAATATACGCTTCCAATTTCCCTGTTGCGGCCAATATGAGACCTACGTGCAGGATCGTTAAATGCTTAATAGACAACCAAAACAGAATTGATGATAATAGGTATGAGCTATTTGAAATAAGAAAGGGGAATTAAGTGTTTGAAACTACCAACTCAAAACAGATGGTGAAAATAGCTTTTAAGTTCGTTCATTCATTATATGGTCCTTAAGATATAAAAAACGAGTTAGTGAGTAGCCAGTACCTAAAAACAAAGCAGATGGCCTAGCTGGTCGTGATTTGAATTCTGGATGGAATTGCACGCCTACATAAAATGGATGGCTTGGAAGCTCTAAGATCTGCACGAGAGAATTTATGAAAATCCACAAAAAATAGATGTAGGGTGCATGAAAACAAGTGGTGAAAGAAGCAAATTCCGTGTAACTATAAAATATAGGAACACAAAAACAGGATAACAAACCACAAATGAAACTGAGATTCTCAACGTTTGTTCTAAATTAATGTTGCTTCGCATCAACATTTCCCAAGCTAAAAACTTACTTCCATTCGTTTTCCACTTTCATCCTTCCCCACAAATTGAAGTCCAGCTTCTTCTAAAGTTCCAATCACATCTGGATTTACCTGCATTATGTTGACGTCAAATAACAGAACATGTACCAAATCACACACATCCCCCAAATGATCACAGTCACAAAAAAGAAGCTTCACGATCAAACCTCATATCTGTGTCGATGTCGTTCATCCACATACTCTGAACTACCGTACCTAGCAATTACGAACAAGAGCAAAATGAGGAAACATTGAAGAAGTGTATAAAAATTTTCCACAACACTGTTGAATTTTTCAGATCCACAATCCTTGCAAAATGTTCAGGACAAGTAATAATCGTTAAATTCTTTTTTCAATGTGAGTGTTTGTGTGGGAGGGGTGAAAGGGGAGGGAGGGATTTTCGTTGAAATCAAACTGATGATCAAGCACCTTAGTACTTGAATAAACCCAAACTCATTTATTGACACGTTTCTTTCGTAGTAAAGCAGGCCTAGACTGAGACTTAATATTGGTCAATAGCCCGACACCTCTTAAAAAGCAGTATAATTGGGGGACCGGGTGAAGATGAGTTATTTCAATACATGAATATCTGACCTGCTTTTTATTTATTATTTCATCAACTTAAAATACTACCTAAGGGGATATCTAGGTCACATACAGCTTGGAAGTGATACAATCAGATGTCTGTAAGAGTGTTCTCCGAGATCCAAGTCTCATGGTACTTCCCATATGCGTTCGTGAACCCTGTTTATGACAGTCATTACAAACAAACAAAGAAATAGAACAGGGAAAACGGGGAACTGGGGAGCTCAGACACAAACATACCTCTGGCATGAAAATCACAACAGGATTTGGTGTTTGGGCATCAAACTCTACACTGTTTGCTTTTTCCCAACCCAAAACCTTTGAATGAATGTTGAGTTACAATGTTAAAAACATGTAGTTAAAAGAACCAAACATCAGAAACAGATATGTTACTTACTGATCTAGCAAACTCAATTACAGAAATTTGCATTCCCAGGCAAATCCCCAGGTAAGGAACATTGTTCTCTCTAGCATATTTGGCAGCAAGCATCATACCTCTCACACCACGATCTCCAAATCCCCCAGGAACCAAGACACAATCTGCGCTCTGTAAGTGTCAATTTTAAAAAATGGCTGTCGTCAGAGTCAAAAGCAATGTGATAGGTTCGGGGGGAAGAATATGTTAGAAGGAATAAGGGTAACAGACAGTTATAACTGTCTGTGAGGTGGGTTGTTGTAAGCAGACTATTATATATAGTCTGTACAGGAATTGTTTTCAGTAGTTTCTTTTGGAGAAAATTGTAAGTGAAAGGAAGGGAGAGACAGGTACTCCCAAAAGACCTGGGATTTGTGTGTACCAATCACTGTGAGGTGGGTTGTTGTAAGCAGACTATTATATATAGTCTGTACAGGAGTTGTTTTGATAGGTTTCTGCTAAAGAAACCTTATCTCTCACCCAGATAACACTCGTAAAGCAATGCGGAAGTTATGTATAACCTCTGGTTTTATTGATCTCCAAGAAAGAATACAAGAATAGAAGGTACTCTGGGAGCCTAACCTCCCCCATCAAGGATAACCAATCCTGCTCAGAATATACTAACAGTCAAAAGTCCTTTCTTGTATTACACACAGCTATTTATACAGAAATAAGTCCCACCCTTCCTAACTGTCTAACAGTTAGGCCCACTAATGTCAACTAATGCTTCACTTGCTCTTCTTTCTCCTCACATACACTCTCATCATCCTATCATGTTTTCAGTAGTTTTTTGGGAGAAAATTGTAAGTGAAAGGAAGGGAGAGACAGGTAGTCCCGAAAGACCTGGGATTTATGTGTGTACCAGTCACTAGATACAGACCAAGCTGTCTGGTTTTCATAAAAAGATCATCCAAGAACCTGTTTTGGAGTTCTTTACATTGTTAATAAAATCTGGGTACCTATCACAATGCATATTTCCTGGTACTGTATCAGTCCAATTTGAAACATGATCCAACAGTTCAGTATCAATACTATACACAGAAAGCATGCCATTTTTCCCCAACTAAAAAGACTAAAATCTAGCAGACGTAAGGTATATTATCTAAAAGTCTGAGGTTTCAGAATTTGCCCACCATATGCTCAAGATATAATTTGACTAAATTTTCACAAATTGTATGTTATGCTAGTGCGTTTACCTTCAAAGTCGTCCAGGCTGCAGCATGTGCTTCTGGTGTCTGAATAAAAACACAATAAAATAAGCCGGACATTCTTCAAAGTGACAAGTAACCTAATTTCTTCAAATGCAATTTGAAAGAATCATTACTGATTTTGCACTCTCGTCTTCTAGGTCGGACGCTGCAATCCAGTCAATCGATGGCTTAAAAGAGCGTGCAACACAAGCATGCAGAAGGGCCTGTAAATAATCAGGCATTATTAAAAACTATTACACAAATAAATAGATGTAAAATTATTCAGTGCATTTCAATGACAGCCCTTGTATTGAATTGTTAAAAAAGACTTGCAAAAACAAAATTTATTTGTTAAATGAAAAAGCCACCACACTGCAACGGAAGTGAGTTAATGCTCCTAAATTGTTGTTCACGCTTTAATTATATAAAACAACAATGCATGCTAATTGCTACCAAAAGGAAATAGCAGTCTTAAGGATATTGCAAGAATATGAAATTCAGATTATTTCTCCAGAAAGTGACATTAGATATATGGGGGCAAATCAGACTAAAAGCAAAAGAAGTCAGAATTTTAAATGTTATTGTCAAATTGTGCATATATGATAGATTCCTCATTTTTAAAACCAAGTCAATAGCTACATAGTCAATATAATAATCTGCCATTAAGTTTTCAATTAAATATACTGTCATCGTGCCACTCTTTCAATAAACATGAAATAAGAGATAAAACACACCTTTACAACCGATAAATATGAATCTGTTAGACCAACATACTTTCCGACCATTGCAATCCTAACCTGTAAATTTCAAGTGCTATCATGATCATTGCACAATTTATTATAAAATTTTGGAAAAAGCATTGCAAACTAAAGATGTAATACTAACAGATTCAGTAAGACTGTCAAAGGTCTCGGCCATCTCTGTCCACTGCTGCAAATCAGGAGCTGTAGCTTGGCTGAAAAAGAATTTAGTGAGTGTGAAGAAAAAAACAAGTATGATATATCCAGCATGCCTAAGTATGATCAACTTTATTCCGAATAATGAATATATTCTGTCTCACTCCACTTGTGATGTAGGATGGCAAGAGGGGTCATTTAAGCATAAACATAGATTACAGTTCAACTGTTCATGCAATTAAGCATAGTTACTGTTGTTGACACTTCATGTTATTGAAGTAGAATAAATTTATCAATGGTTTTGACTTTGAAGGATGCAGAAGAAATAAGGTTTATATCATCACAGTCAAGGTTTGAAGACTGTAACAGACTTGATTAATCAAATTACATAATAACTAGAATTTTCTTCTATTTTTCTTAAATCAAGAAATCGTCTACTTTCTAAGAAAAAAACTCACTTGAGTAAGTTAAGCTGCTGCAGAATTGAATGATGAGCATTTTGGTTCTGAAAATAGCAGCCAATCATAAAAAAATCCACAAAATATAAACAAAGAAGCCAAGCTTCAATGCAACCAAAAGATTTATAAAAAACCCACTCTCAATAACAGGGGAATATGCCAAATGTTTGGTACATCATGGATGTTCAGAATATTCTCAATCTGTGAAAAAGCATACAGAAAATATAGATCAATTAACCGATAGAACAAAACTCTCAGACAACTGAGCTGGGTTCACCAACAACTTACGGGAACATGGCAAAATTTTGAGAGTTTTTCTTTGGTACTTTCTAGAAGAGGCTGCCAAATTCAAGAACGAAGTATTTCAGCAGCTAATTAACCAAACTAGCATCAAAGACAACAGCAAAAGTCAAAACAGAAGGAAACATTTGAAAAACACTGAATTATAGTTGATTTTAGCAATTAGAAAAGATGAAAAATATGAAATTCAAGTAATCACCACATCATCCTAATAGTATTATTAAGGTAAGAATGCAGCTTAACATGATAGCCCCAATTGTAACAACATAATTTCCCTGGGGAAGAAAACAAATTCAACACAAGCTCGAAGTAGCTTTGCATAGTACTCAGTCTGTCTTTTTTTACCAAGAAATCATATTTTCTAAAACAAAAACACGGTAACTGGGGGTAATGAAATGGGAGAGAAAAAGGATCGAGAGAATATAGGTTTTAAGGTTCTTTTCTAAGTTATTAGGCCTCCTTTATCTATTTAAATGTACAGAAGAATGTTGCATGTATAACGTCAAGACCAACATCCCAAATACTCAATCTAACAATATTCATCCTTGTACTACCCTTTCTAAAACTTAACCAGAATTCTAACAGGATCCAATGCATTAGTGCTAGAATAATGAACAAACACACCCAACCAAGAGTCATACTACCTTGCCTCATCTAAACTGTTAAAGAACAACAACTTTGAACATCATTTTGTAGGCCTTTATAAAGACTGCATTAATGCAAGGATCTTATAATAAACTCTCATGAAGCCTTATTTTACTTTAAATGGGTCTCATCATGCCACATCAGTTATAAGCAACTCTTACAAGTTCTGTTCCAACGGTGGTAAGGTCTTGTAAAACCCACACATCTATAATTTTGTATTACTAAAAATTATGTTTTATTCTTGAGACCATACAAAACCCATTCTTAATTTTAAGACCCTGATCATGTCAGTCAGCGGGGATTTTGTTATAAGACCTCAGTCTTAAACTTAAGACTATTGATAAGACCTTTGCATTGGAGATGTTTTACATGTTAATCTGAAAAAAAAAAAAAATTCATCCACTGAGCAACAGATTAATGGTTAGACAAAAACAAAATTAAATGAACGTTTATCAATGTGACCATGACAAAAAAATATGAAAAGCATGAAAGTGTCAACCACATTCAGCAACATTATTATCATCAGGTTCTTTATCAAATGTTATTACTAGGGAACTAGGTAAAGCCAATTGTTCTGAATTTTACCCACACATAGTGTAGTGTGCAAGTGGGCATGATAAGATTAAGTGAGCAAGAAAAATATATGTACTACTACTCCCAAAAAATTGAAGAGCGTACCTTACAACACAATAATTTTTTTAAATGCATCCCCCTACTAAAATGGCAGAACAATATACCTCAGCAGAACGACTTGTTAAAAGATGAGGTGTCAATCCCAATGCTCGCAGTTCCCTGACGCTATGTTGTGTAGGCTTTGTTTTCTGGAAGCAGAATATTGTACCCGAAATGAGAAAAAAAAAAATCAATTTAAACTGTCTGCTGCATTAATGCATAAGTAGTTAAATAGTACTTGCTCTCCCACGACACCCAACACTGGTATCAGGCTAACATGGATGAGACAGAAGTTATCAGGCCCTGAGAAGGAATCATGAGAATAAAAACATAAAAAACGTATTATAAATACTATGTATCAAGATAAAATTTCATTGCCATGATAAAAAGAAAAAATTGTCAGCCAAAGAAAACATTTCATTGCCATACTTGGACTAATACTTTTTGTTGTTTAAGAATTAGCTTGCCTTCCATATTGGGGTGATTAGGGGAATTTTCAAAAAGATTTAAAAAGGTTTCCGAGTCAAACATGAGGAAAATTATCAGAAATTCAATGATAATAAATAATTTGGGACAATACAAATCATAGCCGTAGAGGGGCCATAACGGTACTGACTAGCATACACAGAAAGAGAGGGAAACGCTATATTGTCTACCGTTAGTTTAAGAGAAAAATATTCTATTTCATACCTACTTGAAAGGACAATTGCCGTAGAGCCTCAATAAATGGCATAGATTCAATATCACCTGTAGAAAGACAAATATGATCCCGTATTATTGATTGAAGCGGATGGTGCAGTTTCAATAGAGGCATCATCCCCAAGTAAAAATCTTACCAACAGTGCCTCCCAGCTCAATCACACAAACATCCGCAGGGCCTTCTTTTCCGTCCACGGGAATCACGGCAACGGACTCAATCCAATCTTTGATAGCATCAGTGATGTGCGGAACCACCTATTTTGAAATACCAATGACTCAGCAAACCGGTCTTTATCATCCACAGTCCCATACAAGTAAAACAAATATGTAGCAACAAGAGTTAAATGGCATACGTGCGGTGTATCACCTGAACAGTTTTCCCAAGATAATCTCCTTTACGTTCCTTCTCAAGAACAGACTATTCACAAGAAACGAAACCGTTAAGCCACAAAAGCAAAATCACTCTCCAGTACCCTGTACTGAGTTCCATAACCATTACAGATAAAGCACTGCAAAAGGAAGCATGTACCTGGTATATTTTTCCAGTAGTGATGTTATTATCCTTGGTAAGCGTAACATCGAGGAAGCGCTCGTAATTTCCCAAATCCAAATCAACCTTTCTCCGAGTAAAAACATAACACATAGAGCTGAAATTGAGCACCAGCTCGGCGGAAATGAAATTAAAGCATGCAGAGGTGAAACAAACACTGGAAGAAGGAAAAAAACCTCTCCGCCGTCGTCGAGAACAAAAACCTCCCCGTGCTCGAAGGGAGACATGGTGCCAGCGTCGATGTTCAAGTAAGGATCTGCATGAGGGCAGTTGAAAGGTGAGAATTAGTAGAAAAGCAGTTACAGAAAACAGAGGAAAGAGAATAAATGGAAAGAAAGAGAGAACCGATTTTAATGGAAGTGACACGAAGGCCACAGGCCTTGAGAACGACGCCGATGCTGCTGGCGGTGACGCCTTTGCCAAGGCCACTGACGACTCCCCCGCTGATGAGAACGTATTTCATTTGGTTTTGGGGGAAATGAGAGAAGTTCGCAAACCAAGTGTTTGGGTTTATACCCGAGCGGGAAGGAAGGTTGAGACGGTTATGGAATGGAATGGGTAGTGTGCATTAAGAGACGAGAGTGGTGAAGCTGACGACGGTCCCTTTCGAAATGGCATTTAAAAAAACCTAAAGGCAAAAATGAAAAAGCGTCTCAACTCAAGTCTCGTCTCCACCTCTTCCATCTTGTTGGACTTATAGCCGCCTACCGCCCACAACTGTCCAACTTGCTACTTTGCGCATAATAAAAAGCCAAAATAAAAAATTAAAATAAAACGTTTTAATATCTGCTAAATCTATTTTGTGTTAAAATTGTTTTTCTATTTTATTGTTAATAATACGTTAATATCATAGTAAAAAAATACCAACGTAAAAAATAAAATATAATAAAGAAGAAATGAAAACAAATTATGGAAAATGACTTCCATGTAAATGCCAAAACAAATAAACATTTAAAATGTTTAATTTTACCTATAATCTTTATTATAGAATAATTTTAATATTATTATGCAGAATGAATCGACCGGTCAATTTTTTACAGGATCAAATGGTAAAAACAAAAACATATCAATTCGAAAAATTATTTTGATTAAAAATTTAATTATAATTAGTCATATTTAACTACAATTAGACTTATTATAATTTAAAACTCAATACAAAAGGTACAAGTAAAGATCCAAGGTAAGGTGATAAAAGACACATTAATTACGCATTTATTATATATACTCCTAAAATCGAATTAACTTTGGCACTGAAAAATCTTTGATAGATATCCTCAACCAACATTGACGAATAGGAATGAACTTGAAGATAAGAAGTGAAAAATCGCTCATTAGAAAGAAGACTCGCCCTGATATATCAAAACACTTTGACACCCACTATGGAATTGAGCAAGCAATTGTAGTAATCTCATAGTGATCACAAGGAATATGATGAGCAACGTCATTACAGAAGAAGCTTCTGACAATTAGTCAAACCTTATAGAGATGATAAGGAAACTATAGAATTGATAAGCCTCCATTCTGAAAATGCGACAATGTGCCAAGGGTAGAGCACCAAAAACCCTATCCCTTCCACACCAACTCTACCATTATCGACCAAGCAACATGAGGAGCCTAACCGAACAGCACAAGAAGGCGGCTTAAGGGCTAGTAAGGATACTTGTCTACTACAACAACTCGTTCGTCGCAACAATGGAGGTTTCTTTCCCAAACAACTAGAGGGTGTCCATCTTTGACAAGTATGACGGCTCCACTAACCCTGATGAACATCTTAGAATGTTCATGAACTAAATAACACTTTATACCAGAAGCAATGTTGTACAGTGTAGAGTCTTTTCCATCTTGTTGAAAAAGAGAAGCCTTGGCCTTGTTCTCTTCATTACCACTGAACTCTATAAACAATTTTTTTACCATTCGCTCAAAGTTTATAACACAGTTTGCCACTAGCTGACTGCATTACTTAACTTTAATTGCCTTCAATGTTAGGAAATAAAAGAAGGAGTCTCTATCAGCAATTGTGGAGCGGTTCGGCAAGGTTTCAAAGTAAATACATAATCTCAATTCTAAAATCACTATGCACAATATGATTACAGCCTTGCGACTAGAATGTTTCACGGATAGCTTGTACATGCAACTTACAGAGAACTTGGACAAGCTTACAAAAAGCAGCCAAGTTTATGCATGTGGAAGAAATGTGAAATTTCAAGAAACAAATGCGACTAGAGGTCTTGTCAAGTTACAAAGAAGATAAGAAGAAATTGTATGATAAAGAACATAACTTGAGATTCAAAGAACTGGTTAAAGGGTTACATTTCCATCAATATATATATTTGAATGCTCCCTAAGCAAAAATTCTAAAAAGAAGTTCTTAGTGCAGATTTGATGCACGCATCTAGGACAGAAATCACCTTATGTGACAAGATTGAAGATTTGATTTGGGTGGGACATTTGAAAAAGTTCGTTAAAATAGAGCCAGTGGATAGGCCAACTCGAAGTCCTCGACGAACATTTAGGACCAACCATCGTAGAGAATCATCTCAGCGAAGCAAAAGTCATAGTCGAGACTGTTTGCTAAGAGGAGTGATCAATATCATCTCTCGAGGGTTTGTAGGAGAAGGATCTTCAACGGTTGCATGCAAAAAGCATATCTAAGTGCTTAAGACAGTGCATTTGGTTGAAAGAAGGACAAGAACAATGCCTTCAATTACCTTCACTGACGACGATCACGACATTAAGATTGTAGATTAGGATGTTGGCAAAGTATTGGTTTTTTCTGGTGAACAGGTAGAAACTAGAAGACTCCTCAGATGAAGAAAGATAAATAATTGAAATTATTACCTTAAGAAAGAAAACCAGTGGTTAAGCAGAAGCAATGGAAGAAAAAGAATGAATATGATAGGTCAGACCCATTCTTATTTATAAAGGTATGTACATCAACTTTTTCAAAGCCTCAATCGTTAGATCTTTTCGCATCTAACAATCCAGAATGATCCAATGTTTAACATTTTCATGTGTGCGAATTTTGAAGCATCCCAACTATCACCCTCACTGGTTATAATTCATCACAAATGACCAAATAAGAAGGCGCAATCAGTGTGCATTATTGGCCTATACTATCTCACTCTCAATGCTCAGATTATGATTGATCGTCGATTGATGCGCATTCCACATACTTTGTTATGCAATTCATTCATGACGTATTCAACCTCATCCTTTGAAATACATTTCAAGGTTGGGACTGAAAAACCTATTTTGTGCAAGTATTCGCAACTATTACAAATCGTGTGATTTTTTGGGTTGTTGTCAAAGAAAGATCATGGTCTTCATCTTGCTATCTCATTAGGTTTTTTATTTCCTCGCTCTAGTCAGTTTCTTCAATCAACATGAAGATCATGAGCATAATTGAAGAATAACTTAGGTATTTAAATAAATTGTAATTTTATTTTAATTGCAAATAATTTATTTCTGTTTTTTATTTTTCAAAAGTTATTTTTGGACCTGATATCTTTGGGCTTTCTTTTAGGGTTTCTTAGGTGCCTTAAACATTTGTACCTATATATAGGGACACCCAATACATATTTAGACACCTTTGAGTCATAATATATTCATTTTCATTTTGGGAGAGGATTCTCTTGGTTCTTGGATTAAAACTCTCATTCTTATCAAAGATTAACATCTTTGTAATCTTCACTTGACTTATAAATCTACTAGATTGTGACATCTCCATCTTTGTCTTATTTTGCATTTTGCTCTAATTTATTTTTGTTGTACCCCTTGAGGATTCAAATTCAGAAAAGATCGTACTCTTTCTTGTACAAAATCATATCATTTTTTTGGTTGTCATGGACCGTGCATATTCAACTTTTAGTCCAAGAGGAACTTCATGGCCAAACGAGGGATCGAGACTATAGAACCTAGTGTGTTCAAACATAGTATGACTATCCACACATTGTAAGATGTGTTTTCTTCCACTAGTAGTTACCTAACCTTAATCTCTTTATTATCTTTTTCTCAACCGAACCAAGTCCTCAGGTTTAAGTACCCATGTGTGTATACTCTTCTTCTGAAAACCTATTATCTGGTCACTGTAAGGGATTATCAAGTCTTTTGCAATGTTTATCTTGCGATAAGTCTTCTAATACAAGATGTTGACCGAACTACCTCTCAATCAATATCTTCCTGATGGCATAATCAACCAATTCGGTGGATATAACAATAGGGTCGTCTTGATCGAGATCAAAAGCTTAGAAGTCTTTAATTGTGAGCATGATAGGCGACATACTCTTGATGCTTTTTCCTACCATGTTTAAAACTTTTACTACACAAATGTCTCTTTTTCGAGCGATCATTATGTGTCCTCTCCTTCGGAAAAACCTTCGAAAATGGTATTGATTATGCCTCATATGGGTGATCCCTACTTTAGTGTTTGCTTTGGCTTCGACTTTGGCTTCTTCGTCTAGGTTGTTCTTATGTCGGTCGACCCTTAGTGCAATTCTTTTAGGACTTCGATGCGAGCTTCGTCTATGGGGTGAGCTTTTGTCCAATCGATTTGTTTTAGCTTATTTAAATGTCTCACTTGAATTAGCTCTTCAATTTTGTTCCTCAAGGTCCCACACTCTTCGGTGGTGTGGCCAAGATTGTGATGGTATAGTAGTGCCCAATTCTAGATATGTTTGGTGCAGTGACCTTCTTCTTGGGTAAAGGCAACAAATATACGCTAAGAGCTTCTTCCAAGATCTTTACACAAGGAGCGTTTAAGGTTGTTTAGTGGTGAAAACGCAGTCCCCTAATTGGCACCTTGGATCTTGATTCATGGTTCTTATCAGTTTCTGATCTATTCTTGTCTTTTCAATTGCCACTTTTGATTGCATTTGTTTGCAAAAAACCAAGGCTGTGGAAGTCATGTGATGCAGTCGGTTGATGGCAAACTAAGCATCAAACCTCACTCTTAAATCATTGCAAAACAGTCAATGGAGTTGAGTGAAAGGTGTATGAACCATGTCAAGGTAGCACCCTTTAGCAAGTTGGAAACCATGTGTTAACACCCTGCCAAGTGTACTAGATCGAATCAAGTAATAATATAACAGTAAGTCCAGATATCGTTTCCCAAGGGACTTTGTGGCCTAAACGTTCATATGAATTAATCCCATATGACTTGAAAGAATAATAATTCGAGATTTTAATGCAAAAACGAAAATAAACATGCAAATGCAAAAGTTGAATCAGTTGACAGATAAAGATATGAATGAATGGAGTTGTTGGGGTTTACGGTTTCATCCTGATCCACCCTCTTATATCTATTATTCCTATTATATTCCACTTTATTACCAATGTTCATGCAACTTTCTAAATTACTCTAAACTCGATCCCTCAGCGAAAAGAGCCTTACCATAATTACTAGTTTACCATCTCTAGTCTCTCTAACAATTACTAATGCATTAATGACAGAAGCTTAAAACAATTGACCGTCATGTTCCTATCTCTAGGCAATATTTCATAATCAAGAGAATTTTTATCAGTTCTAGATTTCCCCGTATGTTCCCATATCGACAAAATCAAATATCATGACACTTAATGAGTTAAACAATGCAAGCTTTAAAGTACAAAGAAGAAAACCCAAACTATTGATAATACAAGTATATGAATAAAATAGGAATTTCAATATAAGAGAGTTTCACAAAGATTACATCGTTCCTCAACAACAAAGGGTTTAGTTCACCATTGACATGGTGAAACTATATGGATTTAATGGAAATAATGAAAGAATAAACCATAGAATTGGTGAATTGGAGCCTTAGCATCCAAAATCCGTCTCCAAGGAGTGTAGAAGGTGTTTTATCGTCTTTCTCTGCCAAAAGATTACCCTAGAATAGTTCTGAGGGTCTATTTATAAGCTATGCAAAATTATAGAATTTTGGCCCAAGCCCAACTATAGCGCTCAATGCTGGTTTCACCACTCAACGGTAGGTGCGACACTCTACTGAATCGCTCAACGTTGACGCCCAAATGTCCTGCCGTATTGAATTGAAGTTCTCAGCGCTCAACGGTGGCAA
Source organism: Vigna radiata var. radiata (assembly GCF_000741045.1). NCBI lineage: Eukaryota > Viridiplantae > Streptophyta > Magnoliopsida > Fabales > Fabaceae > Vigna > Vigna radiata. The sequence goes on from NC_028358.1 coordinate 28,625,417, forward strand.
CGATTCTTCATTCTTCCCTCAGCGCTAGCGCTTAAGCGTTCTACCGTATTGAATTCCACAATGCTGACACTCAGCGCTGAAATTGGCGCTGAGCGGTGGGAGCGATTCCTCTTTTGCATCTTTCTTCATCCTTTCTTGAGTCCAACTCCTTCCTACTTCACTTTCCATCCTTCAATTCTCATTAAATCCTGTCAAAACAATGTAAAACCAAGCATAATATCTCTAAAACCACCTATGACTCTCTTGTAACCTAACTTAAGTGTTTTGCATGGTTTTAAGCTCATTCTAAGTCATAAAGAGTGTGTTTTGATATCAATTTCACATATAAAAATAACGGTTTTTAGACCGTTATAACCATGTCTTTAAAGTTGAGTGAATTGGGAAAGACTTTACACCAAATGGTGTCTCTCGTGGTGTATAACATCATTTACATAACAAACATACTGACGTGCTCATTCAAGTCAGTGGGCTCATGGTACTTCTTAGAAAGTAACATCCTCCAATTGTTAGGTGAGGAAGTCTCCATGATATAAGCATTAAACGGGTGCATTCCCGACGTATCAATCGTGATCGTGCCAGACAGGTCAGGTTGTTTGCTTTTCTCGATGCTACTTTCTTGAACTGTTTGGTTTGAATCATTGCACAACTATTTGGTGGGTTTAGATTGAGTTGGGGTAGAAGTCACAGGCTCCTTCGTCTCTTTTCCTGCACTATAAACATGTTCTTGGCTTGTAAGGTTTTTAGCTCGCCTTCATACTTCATCTTCGTCGCATCCATTTCTCCCTTCATCTCTCTTATCATTACTATTGAATCCATTTGTTGCTTGTCTAATGCCTCCTCTATCACTACGTTACTCGTCATGTGTTGATAACTCCTCAATTTTGCATCTTTTTCTGTGCTTAGGAGTATATGTTAGTCCAATTTAGTTTCTAATTGTCTAGAATTAGGTTAGTTTTAGGAATTTTCTTTAAATTTGTAGTTTTGTAAAATTTTAGTTAAAAATAGTTTTTTAGTGTATTTTTAGTACATTTGTAAAAAATTAGGAAATTAATCTTTTTCTTTAATAAAAATTATTTTTCTAGAGTAGGTTACTTTCCTTTAATTTCTTTTTAACCCTTCTATAAATTCAATTTTTGTAGAGTTGTTGCTGGTGCGATGCACATGATTGGAAGAATTGGGCTTCAGCCTTGGACTGATTGGATTGATTTTTTCTTTGCTGCAGATGCTGCCATGGTGACTCTGGGCCGCTGGAACTGGGCCGCTGCTGCTCTAATGCTAGTGTTGGACATGGGTTGATCCTACAATTAGTGAAACAGTGTGTTTAATGAAGCGCTGCTGCTATGCTGAAACGTTGATTAAAATAAAAAGCTTTGGGCAGCTGGCTGAAATGGCTAAAGTGAATTGGGCTGCATGGGCTGAATCTAACATGAATGAAACGTAGTGTTTTGGCTTGGCTGCAGTGACTGGGGGTCCTTTGCTCGTGCAACTCATTTGGGAGAAAAGAATTCTCTCAAGAATTTTCCATTCGGAGAGGAAAAGAGAACCCTCGACTTAGGGCTTTGAGTGAGTGAGCTAGAGCAGCACGTCCTGACCACAAGTGACTGGAGATGATGGAAGAGCTCATCGGAGCTGCCACGTGGAGAGAATCAAACGGCTGGAAAGAATATGAAGGTTGGTCGTCCGATTGAAGCGTCCAAGTGAAGCAAGGTTCCTTTCCTCCGTTTATTTTCATTTTCGTTTTCTTCAACCCTATAAAAAGGGGTTTTCTGCCATGTACGTAGGGGAGACACACAGACACTTGCAGATACAGTTTTACACTTTGTAGATTAGGTTTTTACGTTTTCTATAGAATAGGTTTTCGTTCTCTCTGCTTTTGGAGCGCACACCTATGGTGGTGACAGCCGTAGAGGCTTCGATTGCGAGTTCTGTTCGGTATCTTTCCTTGTACTTGTGATTTCTTGTTAATAAAATTTGTTTCTTTTAGTGATGTGTTCAATGTTTTGTGATTCTGTTATGTGTTTCTATGATTCTTGTGTTGTTATAATTGAAAATTGAATTGGATTCTGATTCTCTGCATCTCTACAATTCCTTTTGGAATTAATTGACTCCGTAGTGAGCATTCTTGATCGAGATGTCTTCTCGAGCCAGAGAAGAGTCCATTGTAAAAAGATTCATCAGTGTTATATTTTTGTTTCTTGTGTTTTGAACATTGGTTGGATAGTTGAGTGGAAAGAGTCAAATTAGGTTCTGAAATAAGACCTAGAATACCCTGGATTGGGATTCAACTTATCAGGATGTCTTCCTGAGAACTCTAAGCATTCTCTATTCACTCCAAAGTGCATTCATCTGCTTTTGTGATTGTTATCTTGCTCTTCATTGTAATAGACTTTCATTTTGTGTTACTTTCTTAGAATTCTAATTAGTTGATTTGTGCCTGTTACATTTTCTGATTTGGTGTTATTCTATTTCAGTCTTGGGTTCTATAGTTAAATTGATTTTTCGTTCATACTGGTTCTAGGCTTTCTATTGCAGTTTTGTTCACTTTTAGATACAATTTTTAAGTCTGTGAGATGTTGAATTTTGATAGATAGTTGATGTTAGGATTTTTTTTAATTGGTTGATAATAACTTAGCTTTTTATTGCTTGATTTCAGTTGTTTTTCTGTGATGATATAGTCTTTGCACTTACAATTAGATTTCTAGAATAGGTATATAACTAAGAGATTCATTAGTTTAAATCATTTTAATTTCAGTATTGCATTTTTTTTAGTTTAGGTGTTATTTCTTGTTCTCTTATTTCACTTTATTTCTTTTCTTTCAAACAGATTTTAATTCAGTTTTAATTCTTTTATTTTTCATTTCATTTTTTTTAATGTCCCCGCCTAGTTTCATAGTAAATAAATAGTAAATAAGTACAAGACTTTAACCATACACTTTAAGCTTAACAAGCGAGTCCTAGGATTGATATTCTGGTTGCCCTATGCTACATTAGTGAGGACCAGTTCTTTGTTCTTCCTTAGGCGACTAAAAGGGAGTTTAACATGTGTCTTGTGGTCACCATAGAAATAAAGGAAAAACTCATTTAACCCATGACAGGCATCAAAATATTTCTATAGGATTAGGTGATCCAAAGGTCCCTAAATGATTTGCCGTACAATTCTCATTATTATTTCTCTCAATTCTTTTGTTCTATTGTTCAGTTTGACTGTTTGAATGATATATGAAAAAAAAAACATTTCTATATTCAAATAAGATTGAATTCTAATTAGATTATAATAAATGCAAGAATAACCCATCTCATTCATTACTTAACCACCTGATGATATTTTTTGTGTTGGACTTTTACTTTTTATGTTTACTTAATCATGACTAGATCTCAACATAACTGTTCCAGTGTGAAGCTGAGTCACCAAACCTATACAATTTCTCCTCTTCAGGTCGTCCGCTAATTCCAGAATGTGTCCTCTACCAGTCCTCTTTCTCCTTTCTCCTGTGTCCGATGCGCCCGGAGGGTACCTGCCAAAGGTACTCCGATGCTTAAGTTAGTTAAATTGTCCGATTGGATCTCTGGATTCAGAAGTAAATGCGTAATAAATGAACCTACTTACCTGGTACCTCTGACATGTATTTATAGTGTTGGATATGGGTCTGGTATTAAGGTTATCTTAATCAAGGCTCAATCACAGCCCAATCACTTTAAGCATGTAATTATCCTAATTGTCTTAGCCTTACCTTGATCATGAAGACCGTCCGCATCTTACTGTCCGATTCCTCTTATTCAGTCCGACCGGCCGTCTTGCGGGATAACTGATTGTCTCCATTTAGATGTCTTCAGTGGATTAGTTTGTCTTGATCAGTAGACCGTCCGGTTCTATTTCACACGACCGACCGGTGGTCTCTAGTACAATAACCTTCATTTAAGGCCTTATTGGTGTTTTGCTTTCAGTTAACAATGTAGTCCATTCCCATAGACCGACTCGATCCTTAGGTGAAGCAAGAGTGATACATGTATTTATTCTCTATCCAAGTGCACTTCATATACCATGTACACAAATAAAATGTTGGAATTTAAATTTTATATATTTTATAAGTATAATGAAAATTTAAATTTTATGCATAACAATTTATGAGAGAGAAAACATGTGTATAATGACAGATTAAAATACATGTTAACTGTTACAATCCAAAAAGAAAAAAACAAATTAGGGTTACAGAAAAGAACACCTATTCAATTTGAGTTGAGTTGAAAGGATATTAGAAGTGATATTGTGACGTGAAGAAGCGGTGAGATAAGAAGTCATATTCATATTCATATTCTCACACGAAGGAAGACATATTTTGCTTTCATGAGATCGTGCAAATATGCAAATCCCAACGAATCAATCCAAATACTTTTTTGAGTTATTCCCTAACGTTTCTTTTTTTGTTTTACTTTTTCCCACGATGATTTTTGTATCCTAAAATCCCCTAACTTATATAATGGTGATTCGGTCATCGTTTTATATATACTGTCACTACTTTTCTCCCACCAGCAGAAAAAGCACTTTATTTTGCCATCCTTTTCCTTTCTTTATTTTCCTCTTCAAGAGAATCATATTCAATAAGTGGTCTCCCCTGGAGAATTTCACCTTTTTATTTATTAAGGTTGTCCTTCTCCTTCTCATAAGAGTGATCCAACATAACATATTAATTATCTTATTTAATAGAACAGATAAAATTTATTTGGCTTAGCCTCATCAATTTTTGTTTAATATATATTATAATTTTGTTCATAATTTCTAAAGATGCATACATAATTACTTTAAAACTATGCTCTTATTTAAAATCATAAAAATCTATATATTTTGCGTTTAAATATTCTTTGTTCTATTTATCTTCAAATTCATTTTTCTTAAAGTAGAAATGTGTATTCAATTGGTAAACTTCAAAATATCTCAAGAAAGAATTAATTGAAAAATAATAACAATTGAAAATTTAACAATAAAAATTAGATGATAAATTAAGCTTAGAACTTGGATTTTGTAAACAAGTGGCAAAGTTTATATTTTGGTTTTCTTCACAAGTCAAATTTAATTTCAAATATTTAAATAGTTTCTACTCCTACATTGTCGTGCGTGTTCATCATTCAGTATATTATTAATTTTTTTTTTTTTGGATTTTATTATTAGAATTTAACTTTAATTTCATTTTGTTATGCATAACAATTAAATATGCATTAAAAAAATGAAAAATATGAAATGCGGATAGAAAGTGTATTTAACTTTTGCATTTAATCTTCTTGGTTTAAAGAGACATATTCGTGTTGATTGTAAAAAGAGTTAATAATTATGTATGTTCACATGAAAAGGTATATAATACTATCACAAGATTAAAATTTTTATATAAACTTTTTATTTGAACGTATGTTAGGACAAATTTTTTGCAAATATATTAATAAAAAAAAAAGAAAAAAATGATGAGTTCATCTATAATTGAAATAAATATTTTAATTGTGAGGGCTAGTTCTTAATCAATAAAATAGTAAAAAAATTAAAGAATGTTTAAGTAGCGTCGATTAAACATTTTTTAAGGATTGATAGTTCAATAATTTTTTTCTCCAAGCTTCTATTAACATCAATATGTAAATACTTGTCAAAGTTATTCTATGCTAAAATTAATTTAACATGAAAGTAAGTGTAATAAATATATAATTAGTACTTAATCTATCACCTTATCTTAAATTTTTATTTATAACTTTTGGAGTGGCTTGTTATTATCATTGGCCTAATCACGGCCTAAACTCCTTTAATATTGTTTAAGAGTATAAATAGAATGATTTTCTACTTTAAGTCGTTTCATTTTGGCCATTTGATCTTTTTGGTAAAAATTATATCTTGTATGCTTGATTAATATAGTAAAAATACCATTTGGCTAACTAATAGCTTTTGATATTTACTAATGGGGTTTGCTAACTTGCGTACGTCAGTTTTTCAGTTGGTACATTTTAGCAATGTGTACCGGGTTTTAGTAGAAAAATATCCTAATATCATGGATTCTAAGTTTTAAGGTTAAGGGTATTTTAATAATTTTCATTCTCAAAACTAAAAAAAAAGAAAAAAGAAACCCCCAAACCCTTGTTCACCTCCCTCATTCCTCTCAATCTTTTCTCTTTCATCTCTCTCACTCCAACATTTTCTCTGTCATCCCTACACTAGTCCCAACTGAAAAAACACTCTCGCGTTAAACAATTTGCTTTTGTAAAGAGTTGAGTCATTGACATATTCGCCTTCAGGAAAAGGTTCATTCAAGATCTCTTCAATTTCATCATTTTCACTAACCTCTCTAATTTCAAATCATCTGCGGATGTTGAATCATCATCTCTAAAAAATATTTCCAGGTCAATTACCAATTCCTTCCAATGTCATTATGCTTGTGAAAATTAGATAAAATTAGATAAGACAAAAATTCTAAAATGAAAACTCATTATAAAATCATTTTTTTGTAAGAAATTGTTTAACAATGAGTGTTTCTGATTTTTCTAGGCCAATTACCAATTCTTTCAGATGTCATTATGCTTGTAAAAATTAGATAAAATTAGATAAGACAAAAATTATGAAATGAAAACTCATTATAAAATCATAATTTTTAGTAAGAAATTGTTTAACAGTGAGTGTTTCTGATTTTTTTCAGTTGGGGCTACAGTAGCGATGACAGATAAAATGATGGAGTGAAAGAGATGAAAGAGAAAGGGTTGAAAGGAATAAGGGAGGTGAGTTCTTTTTTTTTAGTTTTGAAAATGAAAATTATTAAGCTACCCTTAACCTTAAAACTTAGAATCCATGATATATTAGGGTATTTTTGTCTACTAAAACCTGGTACACATTGCTAAAATGTACCAATTGAAAAACAGGCGTACGCAAGTTAGCAAACCCCTTTACTAATATAGTTAAATAAGGTAATTATTTAACAATATCAAATAAAATATCTTAAAATATATATCTTCCCAAATTATCTTAAATCATAAACATTTATTAATTATTAAAGCATATTTGGTAGAAAAAATAAAGAAAACCGCAATATTCAATTTTTGTTACCTCTTCCCTTTTGGTTTAGCCCATTTTTTTTTTCACTTTTTCATGCTATTCTTGGATTGACTTCTTGTGGTATTGATTATTTGCTACTCTTTAATTTGTATTTAAGGTGTCATGAAACTTTAACCAATTTATTTCTGCATCTCAATGAACTCAACTTAACTACAGTTGCACTAACACACCTCAAAATATCTAAAGAATATTTAAGCAAATAAAAAGCAGTTTTTAACATGTTTTTGTACCTTATGCCAAATAAATCTAATTATAACAAATCCTAATTAAAATATTCTATTAAAGTACAAAAATCAATTAAGAATCCAATATTAAAGGCTAAATGAGGGCATAAATATGCACTCAGAGCACAACACTAAACCTCTAAAAAGAAAAGTTATTTTTGAAATTGCGTTTAGGTAAGCATATAGACTCTTATTTTCAAAAATTAGGTCAAGAAACTGAAAAGTTTGTTCGCAATTATCGTTGATAACCAATTATCTAAAATGAAAATCGATTATCATAAAAACATTTTGAAAGCCTTTTTTCTCAATGTGATAATTGATTATCCAAAAGTGATAATTGATTATCATTAAAACTTTTGTAAAAATCTGATAACCAATTACTACTTAAATTAATTGATTATCTTAGAGCATTTTTTGAATATTTAAAATTTTTTCCTACGTGATATTATACAAGTTCTTGTGTAACCTTCTAATGTAAGTCTTATACACAAATATAAAAGACTTATTTCAAAAGCTTAAAACTAAACTACAAAGATAAAAATATTTTAATGATGATAAAAACAAGTCCAATAATTTAAACATACAAATGAAATTGGAAGACTTCTAGTTTAATTTTAAGCTTTTGTAATAAGTCTCTTATATTTGTATATAGAACTTTAGTTAGAAGGTTACTCAATAACGCGTATAATATCACTCAAGGAAGTTTTTAAAATATTCAAAAAAGCGCTCTAGATAATCAATTAACTTAAGTGGGTAATTGATTATCCAATCTGAATTCAAATTTTCATAAAAATGTCTATGATAATTGATATCACCTTCTGGTAATCAATTATCACATTGAGAAAAAGGCTTACAAAATGTTTTTGTAATAGATTACTAACTTGAGCATCAGAATGTCTTTGACAGGTACTTTCTCGTACTATTCGGAGCTTGGGTAGTGAAAACATAAGGAATTTGATTAAGTGTATTCAAGACAACCTAAGCTTATCGAGAAAAAAGTATAAAGAAGTGTTTAATAGAGATTCTCGACCCCACATCCAAAATAGATACAATTTTATTAAGTAAACTAATTCATTCATCTCTTGACTTTTATCCAAACACAAATATTATACTATGCGATCCTAACAATTAATTGTTAATTAATTAATTATGTAAATATATGTAACATTTAATATTTCTTTTGAAGTGAAATTTACTCACATAAACTATGGTGAATCATGGAATATACAAAGTTTGTAGTTATATTTGAATAATAAGAGTTTTTATTTTAATTTTTAATTATTAAATAAAACTATATGACATAAAACATAAAATTTAGAGTAATTATTACAAATTTAGATTAAAACATAGGACCTTATGTAAAGTATTTTTATCTTTCATAAAAAATTTAAATAATTCTTTGTAAAATGCTAATAAATAAAGGCACACACAGACATATTGTAAATTGAGATCATCATTAATCAACGTGAAACTTTCAAAGGTATCACATGTGTTTCTTTTCTAAGTCATCATTGCTTTTCATACGTAATTATTGTATCTCGTAATTATAAATAACTTCTTATGAACACTTCCTAATTTGACGGGATTAAGATGTGCTGATCATGTTTAGTGGAGTTAACTTTTATTTAACAAAATTAACTTCATTTTCTTGTACATTATTCTTTTCTAGATCAAGCTTCTCCATTATAAATAAAAATATCCTTCATTTGTAAAACACACCTTGAAGATTGAATGAAATATCAACCTTCGTATAAGTTATCAAGAGCTTGGGAATTCTTTTATCTTGTTTTGGTTCTTATCTTGAGAACTTTTTGAAATGGTGAATCTCCTTATACTAATTATCCTATTATTTTTTTTATTCTTGGATTAAAAATAATATGTTCTTACTCATTTTCTTGTCTTAGTACATTTTTAATTTTATTCCTTTACTTTCTTTATTTTACTTTGAAATTAACACAACACAAATAAATTTCTCCATGATTTTTTTTTTTGTTTTTTTGATTTTTGTAATTTCATTGAGTTTCTCTTCTCCAACACCTCTCTCTTTAGATGATAATTTTTTTTAACTTATCCTAATGTATCATATTCATTTTCATTACTTTGTTTCTTAAACCGATTATGTTGCCTGGATATAATAAATTGAATAGAGAATTATGAAGTAAATGATGACCTTTTTTCTTACCTATTTTTCCTCAATCGGAGAAGCAAAGTTTTGTTGATTTACATAGATATAATTTGTAAAAGTGTGAAGACCCCTTTTCTTACATAAACCTTCCTTTTAAAATTGTCTCCAAACCCTACTCCTCTTCAATTTCTCTGTTGTTCTTCCTTCTCCCAGG